>NC_056727.1:549472868-549542868 GCF_019279795.1 Protopterus annectens
TGTAAAATTCATCCAACAACAAGCCATTGAATATTTACACAACTTTTGTAAACCCTAATACACCAACCCAAAAGTGATGGAAGTTAGTATCAGCCACTCATTCCATTAAGGTGTATGAAAACAACCCAACCCCCAAAATGCATACAAAACACCCATGCTTTGTCTGGAATTCAAAAATTGACCCTTGGGGTGGGTTTTGTAAGATAACTAAAGGGTTGCAGACAAGGGGCCCCCGGGGAAAAAGGGGAACCCACAAGATTGGAAAGGTGTAACCGGGGTATTGGGGATTAACCAGGCCATTGGCAAGGGGAACTGTTTCAATTCCACATGTCTTTCCCAAATCCTGGAAGCTAAAAGTTCTTGGGAAGCTGAAAGGGGAAAAAGGAGGTAGCACAAAAACCCAAATAAACCACAACCCAAAGAATTCGGGGGGGGGAAAAAAATCCCAAAGAAAGGGGAAAATGGGAAAAAGGGAGGAATGGGCCCGGGGGGTTGGAAAAAGGGGGGGGAAAAAATTTCTGGAAATAACCCCTTGGAAATTTAAAAATTTGGGAGAAACCAACAAAGTAAAACCTCATAGGGTTTAAAATCAAAAATTTTGGGGGAAAAACCCAAAAACAATTTTCCCCATTCTGTAAAAATTAATGTAAAAAGGGCCGGGGTTTTAGGTTGGGAAACCCCCCAAAACCCCAAGGTGGCTTTAAAAGGGGCCCCCCTTTTTGACCCCCAAAGGGGTGTAGTTTGTTGAAAATTTTGGGGGAGGAGTTAAAATTAAAATTTTTTTTAAAATAAATTTTAATTTATTTTTTTTAAAAATAAATTCCCAAAACCAACAAAAATTAAACCCCAAAGTTTACCCTTTTTTTCAAAATGGGGAAAAAGCCCAGAATACCCCAAAAAAATTTAAAAAACCCCTTATACCCGCATAAAAAGGGAACCTTTTCACAATCCCCTTCCTGAAAAGGGGGTAAAATTTTAAAAAAGGGGGAAAAACCCCCTTTGAAAAGTGACACTGTAGGCCACTGTCAAGCATCTGCAAAGCTAGGGAGCATGCACACATCACTGCAGCGGGGTTTGATGCTAAGAATGGCTGTATCTGCACATAGTCAGGTTCAGGAACTGTGGCAGTTGTAATCCTACCTCCACAGCAATAGTGACGGCAGTGTGTGAACACCAAGGGATGTACACATGAGTAGACCTTGCAATGATGCAGAATAGGGGACATGTGTAGGGCAGACTGAACATACACTGGAAAATGCAGATGGCCCACGCTAGTATATACCTGCCAGGAATAGTGACTGCTGTAGTATACATAACAATAGGTGCAACAAACTGTCATGATAAGGGTGTGCACACATATGCCCACATGGAATGTATGCATCATGGTCAGCATCCGCACACCTAAAACATTCTGTAGACACTGCATTTGAAAGTACAGGACATATGTCACATATCAGGCTCATGTACTGTTAAGATATGGGGTGATGTGGTCCCATGGCAGATCAAGGATGGGTGCGTCATATCAATAAGGGTGTGTATACCCCCCATAGCCACGGTATGCTTTGATGGTTGTCAGTGTAGTAGTATTCAATGGGTCATACATGGTCCACTGATGTTGAGAGCTGTATATCAGACATCAGGCATTCACAAATGGCATCTGTCCACATATCATCCCAGGTATGTATTTCTGAAAAACATAGGGGCTCTGAGCATTAATGCTGACATAACTGACACAGTACTACACATTCAGCAATGGGTTGTACATCTGTGAGGTGTGGCGCACAATACATGGCAGGGTGCAGAACAGGTGCACAGCAATACTGTGAACATGGGTGCAGTGGTATCCAGGGGAAGGGGCATCACCTAGTGACACAGCACATGCATCACACACATTTATACTGTTGCTAGCATGGATTGACTATAGTTGCACTGCATGCTGTTGTGTACCATATGTTATGCATGTTGACAGATGGGTAATAGGACTGTGTGTACTGTCATTGTGCAACCTCATCTGTATGTGTGTCCTGGTGGGTAGTTAGTTTGTCTGTAGGGTCACTCTGGTGAAGTGGAGGGAGGTTGATGCATGTAGGATGCGTGTGTGCATGTGTTGATGTGGGTGGCCGTGTATGCACATGTGTGATTGTGGGGTTGTCCATACAGCAGTACCTCCCTTTGGGATTGTGCAGTACATGGACATGGACTGCCGCATTACACACCAGGAATACTTGTCATGTATGTAATCACAGGGCAGCTGATAGTATAATATGGTCTGTAGCATGGAACAGGCACTGAGGGGGAAGGTAGACACCAGGTATACCCTTAATATTGCATTCAGCAGAGAGGTGACCACACAATGCAGCACTACAGATGCATTGGGAAGTACTAGTCAACACCAGGGAGTGTATCCATATGTTACAATTGTCACATGATAGGTTGATTGAGCAGCATATCTGACATGTACTGAGCAATACATACACATGACACTAGTGCATGATATTATGGAGTGAACATAGTACCCACACATATAGGGCCATGCTCATGATGTCTGGACATACACAGGTGAACACTGAATGACAGCAGTGAGGCCATAAAACCAATACACACAGGTCAGGCAGGTAATGTAGTAACAGGTCTTGTGTTATCACTTGATTAGGCATTTAGAGGACTGATATGTTACTGAGTGGTATCAATGTGTGCATGTTACCAAGTGTGATGCAGGATGGGGACCATATGAAAATATAAGTGGGACTGTCTGTAAAGACACAGGACAGGTAGGTATTACAGTGTGTGTGTGTGTGTGTGTGTGTGTGTGTGTGTGTGTGTGTGGACTGTTATGCAATGCTGTACAGGTTTTAAAGTCATTTATTGTTTTCCCCACAGGTGGCGAGGTGGGTCAGGGTCCCTCCTGCATGCAATCTGATGTTGGTGTCCATACAGACACAAGATGATGATAGTACTGTTGAGGCACAGGTGGGGTTGTCAGGGGCTGAAACAGTGCATCATTGACATCCCTTTAGCCACCCCAACCCTGCACACAGTTTCAGTCCCATGCCCACAAGATATAGGGATTTGTAGTAGTTGGTTGCTATGACAGTGGTAATTGGAAGTACTACACAGCATGCCGCATGCAGGTAGCAAGTGGAGGACACTGATTGGTGCAGAGGCCATCACCTGATCATGTGCATCACCTACAAAATCCTTGCTGCAATCGATTCAAAGTAGCTCAATCCATTTACTGGAGGGAGACTGAGATAGAGAGAGAGAGAGTACGAGTAAGGCACAAACAAACAACAACAAAAAATAAACCATCAAGCAACCTATCCAGAAGAGACTTCATTCACAGAACAGGTATGTGAAGTATATATGCATGTAACTGACCATATTACTTGGTCCATAATAATGGGGTAGATGATGTGGAATGATTTATATGTGCCTTCAGGTGTTGTTGTTGTAATGATGTTCAGCTG
Source organism: Protopterus annectens (assembly GCF_019279795.1). Lineage (NCBI taxonomy): Eukaryota > Metazoa > Chordata > Ceratodontiformes > Protopteridae > Protopterus > Protopterus annectens. The sequence goes on from NC_056727.1 coordinate 549,476,336, forward strand.
AACAACTGCTAAGAAAAATAGAGTCTGTCCCTGTGGGTAGAGAGCCATACCCATCAACCGTGCAGGGCAGCACTGACTGATAAGATGTAAGCCATCATAGTGTGTGTTGTGTAATGGGAAGTATGTATATTACTGTGACCAATAGCTAGTGGTGGAAGTAATGCCATAATGATGGACATATGGGTTCTACAACCCACTTCTTGTAGGATACTCAGCTTAACCTGTATTGTAGCATGCAGGAATGCCATAGATGTGTAATAGGATTACCTGCAATCTGGCCCTATATATACCCCCCAATGTTAGGCTGTGTCCATATGTGGCACCTGTCTTTGTTGTAGCAAGGCAGAACAGTGCAGCTGTGCAGGAAGATGTTTCGAGATTGTGGACCTGATGTCTGAATGTACCCCATATATAGTTATGCATATGTGTACATATATATGTATATGTATATATATATATATATATATATATATATATATATATATATACATATATATATATACACACACACACACATGTATGTCCACAAATATACAGATACCCATGTGTAAGCATATATATAAACGCATATATACATCATATATATCTATACAGATATATAGATATATATGTATATGCACATGTCTTCATATAGCAAACACACACACACACACACATATATGTATGTAAATACATGTTCCCTATATTACCACCACCCTGCTGCATGCTATGTGTGAGGAAACAGCACACATAAATACACACAGATATCTGCAGCTGTCAGTGTGTGCAACATGGACGGGTATGTCACATGTGAACCCCTTGTTGGGACCACGTTGCCCTTGTCAGTGAAGTATGGAATGGGAATATGGGGAAGTATGGCAGGTATAGTTACGGAGGTGGTCTGGGTTGGTAGATATTGAGGACAGCCTACCAGGGTGGTATGTGACACATGTGGTGGGTAAAGACCCTGGATGGTATGTGTGGTCTGTAATGTGGATGCCCCATGGGCCCCAATATGGACACAATGGGAACAAGCCTCCCACCCACTGCTACTCACAACAGCAGTCCATGTCCCAAAGGTTCCTGGCCTGGAGGCTGAGCAGGAGGAGCATGTGGGCCCTGTGAATGTGTACTGGGTGTTTCAAGGTGATGTAGCACATCTCACATGTGTCTGTGGAGCCCATAATGGAACAGACCCTGGACCTGACCTCGGGGGACAAGATCATGTCTGTGTGTGCCCCCAGGGGGGGACAGCATCCCCTGAGTTGGTTCCACCTGAAGGTATTGCTGGACCAGTACATGAGGAGGCCCAAGGGTGGGTCACACATGTGATGTGGCCTGGTAACATGGGCAGATAAGTTTGGAAAGGTGGTTCTGCTGGCCAATACTACATATACATGCTATTGTGTCACTGTTATAGAACATATATTGGTAGTAATAGTCTACACAATCCCGGAACATGTCCAACAGCATGCATAGATAATCCCAATAACAGAGAATGTCAGATGTGCAGCAACCACATAGCAAGCATACCACAGGCAAATATGGAACCATAGTGGCCCTGACAATGGCATGCAGGTGAATAGTCTGTAACAGGCCAGCAATGATAGTGTTCACGTAGGGAACATGGCTACAAACACATTGCACAGTGTGGTACAATACAGTATCTGCCCCACTGGTAGGTATACTGTAGCCTTACCTATTGAGTTGTGTGGACAGTTTGTTTGTCACTTATATGGTGGGGGGTGACAGTGATGTGTGTTAAGAACTGTGGTAACCTTGCTGCATGACTTTCTCACAACTGTGTCCATCTTTATGTCATTCAGGCAAGATGTCCCATGAAAGGCTTCCGGCATACTCAGCAGCTGAACCCGACATTCTGGTGAACCACCTCATACAGCAGTACCCTGTATTGTTTTTCCAGGCCACCCATGATCAGCAGGAGCGGACTGCCCTATGGAACGACCTAGTCCACAGGGTCAGTGATGTCAGACTGCACAACCGCAGTTATGAGCAGGTCCGGCATCATTGTTCTGACCTGTTTCACAATGCCCATCGGTGTGCTGCTGCAGACCGGGAGGATCACCTCGCCATGGGGGGGGGGGCATGCCATGCATCCCCCGACACATGTGGAGGAGCTCCTAGCCAGCCTCATGGCCCCTGCCCGTCCACATAGCCACCAACCGCCAGACACCTTTGTGGAGGTGGGTGCTACCCACACACCGGCCAAGGAGCATGCCGGTAAGGCCACAGGGCACATGAGTAGACCACTGTTGCATATACATCCGCATCTGCACAGGTAGATCATGCATATCTGACATGTCATAGATATTTGCTGCACAGTAGTGATAAACAGATGTGCATATGTGATAGTATTGTGGACATGTACTGTTGATGTATTGTAATGCTGCACCCACCCTGTAGCAATGCCACATGTGTGGCCACTGACTTTGCATCTCTCACCCTCTTATGTAGGTCCCTCTGGTATACCACCAAGGCAGCAGCCTGTAGTTGGTGAGTATGGTTTATGTAGATGCTTGCCAGTACACCGGGCATGTATTGGCTATGGTATATTCCATGCACACATCTAACACACCTACCCAGAATGCATGCTGTACATGTGCACGTATTGTTGCTGTTAAATGCATGGCTTCACAGTGGTGACCATGATGGGGTACTGGAAGGGTATGTGAGACACCTGCAAAATAACTAACATCCTGTCATTGCAGAATGTGTCCACAGGGAGTAACATAATGGTGGGAGACAAGGCCTACAGTAGGGACATGTTTGGAACAACAACCATATACAGTGCAACACCAGTGTATATACCTGTAGGACAATGGCAACTGTCACAGAGTTACACGATGGCATAAGGTATTACTGTGGTCCACATTATCAGCTGGGACTAGGCTGTATCATGTGGTGTTCAGTGTATGGGACACTGCAAAGTGACACGTGTAGGCCTTACTTGACAAGCATCTGCAGAAAGGCTCAAGGCAGGGGGGGTGTCAGCATGGCACACCAGTGCACTGCAGAAGGGATCCTAAGAATGCTAAGAATGGCTGTATCTGCACATAGTCAGGTTCAGGAACTGTGGCAGATGTAACCCTAACCCCACAGCAATAGTGACGGCAGTGTGTGAACACCAAGGGATGTGCACATGAGTAGACCTTGCAATCATGCAGATTAGGCGGACATGTGTTGGGCAGACTGAACATACACTGGCAAGTGCAGATGGCTCATGCTAGTATACCCCTGCCAGGAATAGTGACTGCTCTAATGCACACAACAGTAGGTGCAACAAACCGTCATGATAAGGGTGTGCACACATATGCCCATACAAAGTGTATGCATCACGGTCAGCATCCGCACACCTAACACAGTCTGTAGACACTGCATGTGAAAGTACAGGACATATTTTACATATCAGGCTCATGTACTGTTAAGCTATGGGGTGATGTGGTCCCATGGCAAATCAAGTATGGGTGCCTCCTATCAATAATAGTGTGTACACCCCCCCATAGCCATGGTATGCTCTGGTGGTTGTCATTGTAATAGTATTGGATTGGTCATACATGGTCCGCTGATGTTGAGAGCTGTAAATCAGACATCAGGCATTCGCAAATGACATCTGTCCACATATCATCCCAGGTATGTGTTGCTGAAAAACATAGGGGCTGTGAACATTAAAGCTGACATAACTGACACAGTACTACACATTCAGCAATGGGTTGTACACCTGTGACATGTGGTGCACAGTACATGGCAGGGTGCAGAGCAGGTGCACAGCAATACTGTGTACATGGGTGCAGTGGTATCCATGGGAAGGGGCATCACCTAGTGACACAGCACATGCAGCACACACATTTATACTGTTGCTAGCATGGATTGACTATAGTTGCACTGCATGCTGTTGTGTACCATATGTTATGCATGTTGACAGATGGGTAATAGGACTGTGTGTACTGTCATTGTGCAACCTCATCTGTATGTGTGTCCTGGTGGGTAGTTAGTTTGTCTGTAGGGTCACTCTGGTGAAGTGGAGGGAGGTTGATGCATGTAGGATGCGTGTGTGCATGTGTGTGTGTTTGTGTGGGTGGCCACGTATGCACATGTGTGATTGTGGGGTTGTTCATACAGCAGTACCTCCCTTTGGGATCGTGCATACTTTGACATGGACTGCCACATTACACACCAGGAATACTTGTCATGTTTGTAATCTCAGGACAGCTGATAGTATAATAAGGTCTGTAGCATGGAACAGGCATTGAGAGGGAAGGTAGACACGAGGTATACCCTTAATATCGCATTCAGCAGAGAGGTGACCGAAAACACACGTATGCAGCACTAAAGATACATTGGGGAAGTACTAGTCAACACCAGGGAGTGAATCCATATATTACAGTTGTCACATGATAGGCTGATTGAGCAGCATATCTGGCATGTACTGAGCAATACATACACATGACACTGCAGTGCATGATATTATGGAGTGAACATAGTAACCCACACATATAGGGACCATGCTCATGATGTCTGGACATACACAAGGTGAACACTGAATGACAGCAGTGAGGCCAACTAAAACCAATACACACAGGTCTGGCAGGTAATGTAGTAACAGGTCTTGTGTTATCACTTGATTAGGCATTTAGAGGACTGATATGTTAATGAGTGGTATCACTGTGTGTATGTTACCAAGTGTGATGCAGGATGGGGAACACATGAAAATATAAGTGGGACTGTTTGTAAAGTCACAGACAGGTAGATATTACAGTGGTGTGTGTGTGTGTGTGTGTGTGTGTGTGTGTGTGTGTGTACTGTTATGCAGTGCTGAACAGGTTTTAAAGTCATTTATTGTTTTCCCCTACAGGTGGCGAGGTGGGTCAGGGTACCTACTGCATGCAATCTGATGTCGGTGTCCATACAGACACCGAAGATTATGATAGTACTGTTGAGGCACAGGTGGGGGTTGACAGGGGCTGAAACAGTGTCATCATTGAACATTCCCTTTTTAGTCACCCCAACCCTGCACACAGTGTCAGTGCCTATACATACCTCATCACCACTGGCCATAGTGGGGGGACAGCTGGCATTTGGTGGCAGTGCACAGGAAAGTGTGGTAACCATGCCTACTGTATCTGGTTGCAGCAGGCATAGCCGGATGTCTGGCAGGGCACCACATAGGCAGATGTCCCAGGGTGCTCATGATAGGGCTGCTGGTCATCATGCCCCTGGCAGACGCGACACAGCTGGTACCAGCAGGTGCATGTTTCAGGCTGTCATGGCGGCACAGGCATGTATAGAACATTACACCAGACAGGGCCTGAGGCTGCAGAAGGCTGCTCTTACATCTGCAAGTGACAATGCCTGTAAACTGGCTGGTGCCATCCATGTGTTAACTGAGTTCATGAATAGATGAGCTAGTGAGATGATGGCCCTCATCAACCGTGGTCTGTCCGTGCTTGAACGTGTGGTGGAAGTGCGGTGACAGCCGCGTGGATGTAGGCCAGTGATGCCAACAGCTGGCAGTCAACGTGGAAATGCTAGGACACCAAGGTGCTCTCATAGTGGCAGTACCAGCCCTGGCACTCCGGGGGGGGGGGTGCTGTCTACACCACATCACAGCAGGCCATGAGCACGTGCTCCTGGCCAGTGCCAGGAGGGACCTGGTTCCAGTGGACATTTGTCATCATCAGGTGAGAGTAGCACATCGAGGCCTGTACCTGGACGTGCCCATGGAACCCCTGGCAGGCACAGTCCACATGTCCATGGCCAGAGGCAGTGAACTGCACAGCTGGCCAGGTGTGGTCTGCAGCTGTCCATAAACACCTGTGTAGGGCAGCCACATGGCAGACCTGTGTGCATGCATACCCACACACAATACAAACACACCTAGGGCAAACCCATACCTACACACACCACATCACCATGCACAGTTCACCTCAGTACACCCCTCACCCACACACATGGTGTCATATGTATGGCCCACCCTCTGCTTCTGGCAAACCAACAATACACCCTGTGCATATTATGATACCTGTGCCACATCCCTGTCATCCATACCATCGATGCAGGGGCAGGCTAATATGGTTCTGATGCACACAGTGACTGTACTACAGTGTACCACAGTACTGCAGTGTAACATATTGTAAGGTGTAAAGTATAATAGATATATGTCAGGTAGTGTAGCCATCCAGCAATGATGCATTATAGTTGTTAGTAGCACTGGTTGATTGTGGTCTCTATAATGTTATCCATTTGTGTTGTAGGTGTACATGTGTCAGCACGAGGATGGTCTGCAGTCATATTCCACAATGGGGTGTGACACTGTGGTGACACCATGGCTGTGACATATCTGGGGTACAGTTGAACACATGTCACAGGTTTGTATAACAGTTATTACCTGTGCCACATGGACAAGTGACCTGCTGGGGCATGTATAATCTGCAACCTGATGTAGACCTATCCACATACACGCACACTCTTACTTGGCCACACTGGGACTAGACCCATAGCTAAATATGTAGTGATACTGAAATGTGTGGCTAACATTGCACACACCACACAGCGTTTAGGGTCACATGTGTCCCAGGTTCCATGTTATGTGCAGAACATCCCCAGCCATGTACAATATGCTAATGGGGGTGTAATGGGTGTATATGGACAGTACATAATGTGACATACCTTCATATACACATTAACAGACACATAACAGGAAGACACACGTCTGAGAGACCTGGGCCTACCACTGCAAACTAACTTGACCGTGTGTCCAGTGTGTTACATGTAGGCTGCACAGAGCACATGCATAACTGGCCTGGATTGTGGTATCAGTATGGTTGATGGTGACAGTGGTAACCATAACGTGGTACATGGGACATATACCGGGTGTACTTTTGTGTAATGACAGTGTACACAGCACCCACATCCCCCAGTGGATATTGTACTCCCTGAAACTCATGATGACACTCTGACATACCCACCATCACACATTGGTTTGACTGCGATGCAACCCATTGTAGATCCCAACGGTGGTACTATAGGGATATGCATCTAATGCACATGCCACACACATAGTAGGGTGTTGCATTGTCATGCCTCACTTATGGGCAGCAACAACACTATCTGTACTGCTGTGTGGCAGTGGGTATTGTAATAGGAGTATGTGGTCTCGGAATACTGTACCCTACCGATATGCGGACATGCACACATACACACACTTGCCAGAACACAATGGATATCCCATGCCTATCAAACCATTTGTACAACACTGTTGTGCTGGTACTGCAAGGCTTGTGTAGCCGGCATGGATAGGAGCTTAACAGGGTACATGTAATGTCCCATACAGCAGCAGCCACAACTGACTATGGTAATGGGTGTTGCAGTGGTTGTGAAGGCCGTCATGGAATTCCCAAGTACAGATGTGCTAACACACAGACATTGCTATACTCAGTCTTGCAAACTTACACATGTGTCAGTTCTGGGGTGCATCACTGCAGGTGGTCATAGCTGTGTACCTAGCTATTGTCCAAGGAGAGATGGGTTGTGTAAGGGTTGTGTGTACAGTGGTATCCTGCCACCTGCCATGTGGTAGCAGGCAATCTATCGACAGACACTGCTGTGGTGACCCTCAGGGTGAGAGTGACATGCATCAGCCAGTCCTCCAGGTGCCTTCTGCACATGGCCACTGAGGTGATCAAGTTGACATGTATGCAACATGTATTACAACACATGGTTAGTGTCTGTGATGGAGACCTGTACTCAAGCATGTTCTGTTGACTGAGGTAGTGTAGTGGAGGTACCTGTGGCATGTGGTGCATACAGGGTGTTGTCTCCAATATGTGCCAGTTCTTACACAGCTGGGCAGACATGTCAGTATTAATCAAGCTTAGGATGCCTGTACATATCCCAGCTGGATACCTGCCATCTGCACATCTGTGCAGGGACTGACAGTCATCAGCTTGTCAAGTAGCTATGCAGTAGGATGAATGTGTTGACAGACATTTGACAACAATATGTATGTCATAACTACATGTCAGGAGCCCTCGCTATCATGTGCTGTACAGACGGTAGTCTACAGTTAAATTCCACATGTTGGATCATTACCCAGTAGGGATTATATACTGTTACACAGCTCACACACCAGGGATACAACAGGGAGGCCTCAGAGTCCAGCTATGCCTGCAGGTGTGCCTGTTGTCAGTACTACATTTAGCACTCCACTCTTGCGTGGGTAAGCACTGTCAGCAGTAGTACCACCATGATACACTGCATGCCAGTGTGTCAGCACATACCCTGGGCTACTACCCCTGTGTATAACACATTCACATGGATAACAGTGCTGTACAGGCCTCATATATGTCTGGGTCCCACACATGACACTCACACCCCCTTGCTATTGTAATGACAGCACATAGGGGCATTTATTGTACATGGCATTACATACACTTATTACAGATGTCATTACCCTGCTATGTTATCAGACCAGGTGGTGTGAACTGGTTACCAGGGCTAAGCCATGCTTAGCAGGTATCAACATTGCTGCAATATAACAGCTAAGCTGATTTGTGCACTGGTAAGTGAAGCCTACACTGTGTAAGCACCCGTATCTTTACCTGTAGCTTAGCACCGCTTAGCCCTGCGCAAACCCATGCAAACCCGCTTAAAGCTGCTCAAAACCGCCTTAACCCCTCTGTATCCGACAACCCTTGTTCTTCCCAGCAACAAAATGAGCAGCCCTTGAACCCAGGACCTTGCACACTATCATCACAATGCTTAACCACTACGCCATGACCATTGTGAAGACGGCTGTTGTTTTTCCAATATATCTGTCAGTACGCATATTGATTAGTATTGAACAATTGCCTCTACTTCCACAATTGTGTAGTACTTGTTATTAATATGACTGTTGCATCACATATGTTATTTTATTGTAATGTACACATAGCAGATACATACGGTGAGATACATCAGGGAGAGTATACACAACCGTGAGGTTTACACGACAGGAATATGGATATATACATAATAGGTTGATATATGTCTACATGTACATACACATGTATATTCATACATATGTCTGTATGTACATCTGTATAGTGCAACATATATATGGCCATGTATACATCTCTTCGTATGTATATATATATATATATATATATATATATATATATATATATATATATAGATATATGTATGTATAGCTTTATATGTATGCACATCCTGTGTGTACAGATATGCCTATTTATGTAGATATATGTAGATATCTATAACTATGTGTGCATACATATCTATTCTGATATACCTATTACTGTCACTATATATGTAGATATCCATATGTATATGCGCATAAGTATCTCTGTCTGTATATGTGTAGACATATATTGCTGTGTATATGTATATATCTGGGTGTTTATATGTGTATATATATATATATATATAAGTACATATACATATCCATCTATGTATGTCGCGATGTATATGTGTATATATCTATATAGATATATGAATAATTATATATACATATATGTTCACCATATGTCCTGAACATGGAGTGGAGCCCTACCTCATCCCCAATAGTCCCAACCTCTTAGTGCAAGGGGATGTCAGGTATGTATTGCAGGTGTATATGTAGACTATTGCTACTGTAATAGGGGTTGTCTTCACGGACATGTTGTGTGTGGGAAGTCAGATGTGCTTTTAACATGTGTGCTATTGGCTACTGACAGACATCCTAAGGACATAATAGTACATTACCACTGCTAGCACAGTAATGATACTGTGGACTATAACTGAGATATGGCCAGTAAATGTGGACAGTCTGACACACTCTGGTCAGTCCAGAGGTATACATAGAAACCCTTAGTGCAAGACATGTGGATCAAGCCTGACAATGTAGATGTTAACAGCCATGTAGATGGGTATATCACGTAAATACTGGGCTACATTTGCCCCCATAGGTTATGCATTCACACACCCCTGTCTGTCCTGACACATAATAACTGCTGGTACAGAGGTGCCATGGCGACATACTGCCCACTAGGTAGTGACATATATCTGTACAGCATCCCACTGCTTTGTCTGACATACATGACTGTAATGGTGGCCTGGCAGCAGTACATCTGGCAAGTACTAGGACATGACATCACACTGGGTAAGTACACTTAGCTTCTAGGCATGTAACACAGCACTGTGCAGGCTATGGGCAGACTGCCGCAACACTGGCCTACATTTCTTATGGGGGAATACACATGTACCTGCATATATAGCAGGTTATACAGGCATGTCACAGCACAGAGTAACAGACACCTGTGTGAAAGTGCATTACCTCAACCAATGTGAACACAGCCACATATAGTAAGCTGGTGTAATATTACAGTATATGGACTATCTCATCAACACCATCCTCATATGTGCCACTCACACACTAACCCTACATATACTGGGGCACTACACAGTGTGGTCTGGTGCCTGTCTGTGGTATGGGACATGTGTGTGTATGGCCCTACAAACATGTAAGCCGATAGAGTAACAAACAATGGAGCAGCATGTTACATCAGATAGAATAGGGCCAAGAACAATGACATCTACCACAGTCTGTACACAGGCCAAGGTACATATTCATAATACACACACTGTCGACAATCACCATGTGTACACAGACCTCAGTACTGTACACACAACCACAGAATGACCAGGTTATGTCTTCAAATATAACCCCTACTATACATAACATGTGTAGCATTCTGATATTTCAGTGGCTTGTTATCAGATATGTCAGTAAATTATGGTGTACAGAACATATGCACCTTTTACTCCATGACATATGTACAAAATTTAACAGAGTTGTGGCTGGAGGCACAAACACAGGGCCAATATTGACATGTTGCTGTGATAACCTCATACATTTACTGTTGTAACAGGGTTTGTTGTGACATATGTCCGATTAGGGATATGAAGTCAGTAACTCTCATGGCTGTCACCATGTACTGACTGCAATCCTCACACTATGCTTCTGCAGTTGACAGATAGGTGCTGTGTGAGTAACACAAGAAACACAAGGCATCACGCACTGCCCAGTCTGCAGATGACCCTACAGATGGGGGTTTCCTCAGTAACATAGCACTGTCATGACAGGTATTAAAACATGTAGACCAGACATATCCACACACACACTGTTAAACCAAGATTACTCCAAATGAAGAATAGCAATACTTACATTCTGTAGTCATGTCAGGCACATCCCCCTCCTGTGTGTTGACCTGTTTCCACAGTGCATGTTGTTAGAGGTTAATCCCTAATCCATCTGTGATGCTGTTTGCCAAACACCAGATCTAGGTCTTGCTCACAGTGAATGAAAAGGCCCAACACCAGTATGATGTTCCTAGATATTGGAGTGTGTTTCCATGCAGTTGGCTATGGGAATGTTATCACAGCTGTTCCACATACAATCAGCTAGAGGAGGGCTGCAATTTGTGCAGAGAACATCAGCTGATCATGAGCATAACTTACAAAAGACATGCTGCTGCCTAAGCAAAGCAGGTGTAGTTCTCCACATCCACCAGAAAGGGAGTGAGAGGCAGACAGAGGCACGGATAATTCAGGGAGGGGGTAGGAGAGTAAAACCTAAGCATGTTTGTGTCACACACCTACCAGTAAGGGTATCAAACCCCTGACTCACTATGTATTGCTATCACATGTCTATGCAGTTATTGGATGCGCCACATAGCATACATGTTGAGGAGCTCTCCAAACATATATGTGATGGTGAGTGGCATCTGCAACAGTGATATGGTAGTGATATGGATGGTGTAGAACACGTGCCTGTCCGCATGAACAGGTGTCAGCGTCAACACAGCCACACACTCTCAGGGACTCACACACATTGACACACTTGGCAGGGTCAGGAATACACTTCCTCACAAGTTAGTTTGCCACAGTACAGTACTGTGCAGGTATCACATGCACCACAGGGGTTATCCAGTGGTTACATGGGCAAAGGGTATGTGGAGGTATCTGACATCAGACAGCATGCTTCAGTATGCCAATGGGGGTTGTAGTGAGTGTGAATGTGGTCAAAAGCATCATACACCACACACACAGACAAAGGGTGCCAGTATTAACATGTATGTGGGCATTGCTTCACGGGTGCATAGTGGTTGACAGTGCCAGAAGGCTATACAAGGCTAGGTGAAGGGTATACCTTGGCATCAGACCACATGACAATGGTCTGCAGTGTGGCTCAGGGGTGTAGTGTCTGGATTGGCCCACACTGGTGGGTATTGTATTCATCATCCAGCCACCTGGGTAGCTATTCTGTGTGGCCATTGCTGTTCAGTGCTTGCCATGTATGTGTTCTTTAGTCCATGACATGGACACTGGGATGTGCACAAATCCCACATGCCTGTACAGTGACATGTGGAACTGTACCTGGGGTGTCTGGCCCATGTTGTGTACACAGATTGTTATAATCAGATGTGTGTCCTGGCCTCATGCTGGGAACAGGTAATAGATAGCAGGTTGGCCCTGCACCTACACTAATAACATGATACAGGTATTCCCTGGTGTCAGTGGCATCTGTCCATACAGGGCATGTGTATAAGGCATGGTATGTCCTTTGTGGGTCACATTTGATGGCACCACAGGTGTTTCAGGTGTCCACTGGAGAGCATAGTGAAGGCACACTGTCTGCATATACGTATGTATTTTACTGATGGACAGGGTGTCATGCCCTCTGCCATCCACTGCATTCACACCATGGTTACTATCTGTGGGCAATATGCAGGGTACTACCGACCTAGCAGTTGTGGCCTAGGCAAGTGTGTTTGTGTATGAGACGTGGGTTGAGAGTGTTCTCTGTGTAATACATGGGTTGCTCACTATGTTCGCCAGGCCTTGATGTCACATGTAGGGGTATGGATTGCCACCCCAGCCTCTTGGCTATTTCACATCTGTTATCCTTGTAAGGTGGACATTGTGACATATCATAGGGCTACCATATAAGAAATTTAAAAAACCCGCTCCACAGTAAGTCTAGTTGTTACACAGTCACACCCACCTCCACATAGGATACGAATGACAAACACAGACACACACACACATATCTGTCATGTCTTGGATTAGAACTCCTACCTAACTAGTTTATTACAGTACAGTAGTATGCATTTACAAAACGCACCATGGAGATTACTGGAGTACTTTTTCCCCAAAGGTGTATTTCACAGTGAATGACATCAGCAGGCTTGCCAAAGTAGGGCATTTGAATTGTAGTCAGTGTGATTAACCTAAAAAGCATTGCTCCCTACACAGACATAGAAACACACACACAAACATCCACACTTGCCATGTGTGGGAATAGAACCCCTACCAAAGTACTATATCACACTATGGCATTATGCTGTTGTAGGACATACCGCAGAGATTACTGGGCTACACCTTTCCCAAAGGTGTATTTCACAGTGAATGACATCAGCAACCTTGCCAATGTGGGGCATTTGAATTGTAATGTGTGTGACTAGCCCACAAAGCATTGCTCCCTACACAGACAGGGGCACCCACACACACAGTTGCCATGTCTGGGATTAGAACTCCTACCTAACTAGTTTTTCACACTACAGCATTACGCAGTTATAGGACGTGCCACAGAGAATACTGGGTTACACCTTTCCCAAAGGTGTATTTCACAGTGAATGACATCATTAGCCTTGCCAAAGTAGGGCATTTGAATTGTAGTGAGTGTGACTAACCTAAAAAACATCACTCCTTACACAGACAGAGACACATACAAACATCCACACTTGCCATGTGTGGGAATAGAACCCCTACCAACGTACTATATCACACTACAGTATTATGCTGTTATAGGACGCACCACAGAGATTTCTGGGCTACATCTTTCCCAAAGGTGTATTTCACAGTGAATTACATCATCAGCCTTGCCAAAGTATGGCATTTGAATTGCAGTGAATGTGACTAGCCTAAAAAGTATTGCTGCCTACACAGACAGAGACACACACACACACACACACACACACACAGTTGCCATGTCTGGGATTAGAACTACTACCTAACTAGTTTATCACACCACAGCATTACGCAGTTATAGGATGCGCAACAGATTTTACTGGGCTACACCTTTCTCAAAGGTGTATTTCACAGTGAATGCCATCAGCAGCCTTGCCAAAGTAGGGCATTTGAATTGTAGTGAGTGTGACTAGTCTAAAAAGCATTGCTCCCTACACAGAGACACATACACACACACACACACACACACACACACACACACACACACAGTTGCCATGTCTGGGATTAGAACTCCTACCTAACTAGTTTATCACACCACAGCATTACGCAGTTATAGGATGCGCAACAGATTTTACTGGGCTACACCTTTCCCAAAGGTGGATTTCACAGTGAATGACATCAGCAGCCTTGCCAAAATAGGGCATTTGAATTGTAGTGTGTGTGACTAGCCTAAAAAGCATTGCTGTCTACACAGGTAGAGACACACGCACACAAACATTCACACTTTCCATGTGTGGGACTAGAACCCTTACCAAAGTACTATATCCCACTACGGCATTGCACTGTTATAGGACACACCACAGAGATTACTGGGCTACACCTTTCCCTAAGGTGTATTTCACAGTAAATGACAGCAGCCTTGCCAAAGTGGGGCATTTGAATTGTAGTGAGTGTGAGTAGCCTAGATAATCAATAACGATGAGACAACACGCAGTTTCTTGCTATTTTTACAGTACAAGTGAAACTGGACCCGGGCAAGAAAAACAAATTTACTACGCAAACATACGATTAAAACAAACGGTTAAGCGCTTTCATCTGTAAATACAGACTTCATCAGAACAACAAATCAAACATCTTTCTGCAGATTTAAAAACTTTTTGGCACCAAAAACATTTCAATCGGCAGCCGAACAGCTTCTTTAAAGTGCCAGTACATATAATTGCATAAACATTGCTTGAATATAAAAATATATTTCAACAATGTCATAACTATCTAATTAATAATAAATATAAATATGAATATTTCATAATCACATATGAAACCGGACCATAACATAGTAATCAATAAAATTATATATCAAATAATTATCAATAAATAACCTATTAAAAACATTACTTAAAAATATATATGTAATAACAATAATGTCTTAAAATTTGCTTAAAAATTATTAAACTCCATTTATATAAGTTGCAATATTGGTCTAATTGAAATATGTTCATTTATACCAGGAAATCTGGTTGCATTTGTTTTTATTTGCCACACACATTCCTTCTTGCTCAACTGAGCTTTATAATTACCACCCGTAGGTGAGATGTATATTTGGTCAATTATAGCAAATTTAAATTTATGTGCCTCACCATACTTATTAATATGTCTAGATAAAGCATTATTCATATCCTTTACTTTGATCTTATATAAGTGTTCATAGATACGCTTTCTAAACTGTCTCTCAGTTTTTCCAATATAAAAAACCGTACATAACTCACACTTTGCTAAATAAATGATATTTTTACTATTACAGTTACCCTTTTTAAAAGACACATATGTCTTATTGGTATCATCCAACCTTATTCCGGCCACTTCATTAATGGTGGAACACTGCTTACAAGCCCCACATTTTTTGGTGTAAAAATCATCTTCCGCAATACAATTAGCTTGCGAATTTAATAATTTCTTAATATTCAAGCCCATTTTAAACACGAACATTGGTTCTTTTCCTAATATTTCCATAAATTCATCATCCATTATAAGATTATTCCAGCTCTTTTCTATAATATTTCTTACACCTGTCACAAATGGAGAATATGTTAATACACATACCCTATTAAAATCTCTATCTATCTTGTTATTCTTATCAGTAAAGTTACACATCTTTTTACCTAAAACAGGTATATATCTATTACCCCATTCCTTAATAATGTTTGCTGAAATATCATTTAATAAGGGCAATGGATAGCCTCTGTTAACGAACATAGTTTTTATATTATTGATTTCCCTAACCATAATATTATAATCAAATGTCATTCTTGCCACCCGTATACATTGTCCTTTGTAAATATTTTTTAAAATATGTCTAGGATGGCTACTGGAATAATCAAGGTATCCATTAGAAAAAGTTTCTTTTCTGTATATTTCAGACTGGAATCCTGTATCATTATGTCTAACATATGTGTCTAAATAAGCTATCCCTTCTAAACTAATATTATGTGTAAATCTTAAAAAATTACTCGTGGTGTTAAGATAATTTAGGAACTCGTTAAGCTTTACAATAGGGCCATCCCATAATAGAAACACATCATCCAAAAACCTTGTGTAATATGTGATATGTTTAGAATAAGCACTATTTAATATATATTGATGTTCCCATTCAAGCATTACTAAATTGGCAAAAATGGGGGCACAAGCCGCCCCCATAGCTACACCTCTTGTCTGTCTATAATACTTACCCTCATAATATATATAGTTGTGATCTAATACCAGACCCATTATGTCGGTAATTAAATTAATCCGATCCCAACTTAGACGTGAATACTTTCTTAAACTATCACAAAAATATTCCAATCCCTGTTCTTTGGGAATGCAGGAAAATAAGTCAATGACATCAATGGTGACAAAGATCAAACTACTTTTCCATTTTTCTATAGTTCAATGGGACAAAAACATCCAAGAGTCCTTGACTACATGTTGTGTATGTTCATATATATGTTTGGCCCATCTATCTATTGCAACTCCTACATTAAATGTCTTTGACTTGCTTTCTGAGATGATCGGTCTAAATGGGGGATCTATAATATCTTTATGTACCTTAGGGATGCCCACAATAGTAGCTAACATATGGAATTCATTTTTCAAAAAATTATGCGTATCTACTGTTATCCTATTGTCAACTAAATATTCATCTAATGCTAAATCTCTTTTTTTGTAGCCTATGTGAATTTCATTACTAGAAACTACTTCATAATTACTAGAGTCCATTAAAATACTTTGCACTTTATTAATATAATCGAAGGTGTTATTTAAAACTATCCCTGCACCTTTATCAGGCTTCATAACTCTGATTTCTTTGTTCCTAATAAATTCCTCCAGATATTTTCGTTCTTTAACATTCAAATTGTCCTTATAACAACTACTTTTCACAGTCCTTTTATATTCATAAACTCCTGAGCATACACGCTCCTCAAAATTTTGTACTTGTTTGTGTGCTGGAGGGATAAACTTGCTTTTTTTCTTCATTTCACGTAATGCCTCATTATTATAATTATGAATTTTATATAAAATAGCTAAATTTAATCTGCGACAAAATAATTTGATTTGTATGATAGTATCTACTAAATTTAATCATTCTACAGGTATAAATTTCATAACCTTTTGGAAAAGGGAGAAATGTTCGTCCTTTATTTCCATAGTCATGTAATTAAATATTTTTAAATCATTACACACTACTACTTTCTGTGTCTTACCACCTGTATTAGTCAAACTAATTGTACTATCACTGTTCACAGGGTCTTTATCTTCTGATACATTCTGTGACAATTCATCTAAAGTTATGTACCTGCTAGTTGAAATCACCAGCGGTACTGATTTCTCTTCTGAAAACTGTTCTTCTGGTGTGGCGTGAAGTACTGCCCCCCCTGAAAATTCGTATCGGATTGTCTATATACAATCCTATTTTCATCAGCATCATTCCTATATATATGCTCATGCTGCTTTTTCCATAAATAAGCTTTGTTCTCATGGTATTGTTGAACATCTCTTTGTATCTTTCTATGTTTCCTGTCATATATTTTACCAGCCCTACTATCAGCAATTTTATATTGTTTCTCATATAAATCTTTCCATTGGGGAAATAACAAGTTAGTAACTATATCATTATTTAATTCATCAACCTCTTCTATTAAACAACTTAATTTTTCATCATTTTTCTTAATAATTAATTCCATATACCTGATACCAATAAGTATAATGAGACCGAAAAATATAATGTGAAAGTACATAGTCATAAAGGTACTGCGTGAAGTACTGCCCCCCCTGAAAATTCGTATCGGATTGTCTATATACAATCCTATTTTCATCAGCATCATTCCTATATATATATGCTCATGCTGCTTTTTCCATAAATAAGCTTTGTTCTCATGGTATTGTTGAACATCTCTTTGTATCTTTCTATGTTTCCTGTCATATATTTTACCAGCCCTACTATCAGCAATTTTATATTGTTTCTCATATAAATCTTTCCATTGGGGAAATAACAAGTTAGTAACTATATCATTATTTAATTTATCAACCTCTTCTATTAAACAACTTAATTTTTCATCATTTTTCTTAATAATTAATTCCATATACCTGATACCAAAACTATTAAATAAGTTATTAAATTCAATCTTAGTTTCATGATCTAAACACACACCCATGGGCATTTTAAAAAACCTTAGTACCATAGGGACAACCCCTAAGGAAATGCATTTAGTTAGATATGCATTATCAATTTTAATACTTTTAACAGTTAATAATAATTTACCCATACTATATATCATATCTTTCACTGTACCTTTATGACTATGTACTTTCACATTATATTTTTCGGTCTCATTATACTTATTGGTATCAGTAAAGTCATATTCACTACTTAAAAAATTGTCCAAATTGTTAACATTGCCGGTAGTACGCTGTTGTCCCGACCCTGCAACTTGTAAGCCTCTAGGGCTAGATGTGTTTAAAACAGTACCTTGAAAATAGTCCGGTTTATTTATGTTTAGCTGTTGCTGCATAAGTCTTTATGGGTAACTGCCTTTTCAGACGGCCTCCCATCCTTTCATGCTCATCCTCAACTTGGAATAATGAAAAATCAAACGTTAAATCAGGTGTACTGTCCCGCAAAACAGGTTCTGATGTTGTTTTAACTTCATTCACACTTTTAACCATGCTAGTTGGTTCACCCTGTCCATTAGGGATGTCAATATTGTTAGAATTGGATTCCCGACTTGCAAGTAACAAGGAGTGCTTGTCAGCAACTACATTATCTGCCTTCAAGTTAATTAATGTCTTTTGTAGTTGTCCAACTACATTGGTTAAATGAGATACGTTGTCCCTTAATATATTGAGTTCAGTTCTCATAACACTAATATCTTCCTTGTCCGATAAGGTCTCCGTCACTTCTCTAGTACTGTCCATAGCTGCACAACAATTCCACCAAAAATATCAAACTGACTAGATAATCAATAACGATGAGACAACACGCAGTCTGTTGCTATTTTTACAGTACAAGTGAAACTGGACCCAGGCAAGAAAAACAAATTTATTACACAAACATACGATTAAAACAAACGGTTAGGCGCTTTCATCTGTAAATACAGACTTCATCAGAACAGCAGATCAAACATCTTTCTGCAGATTTAAAAACTTTTTGGCGCCAAAAAACATTTCAATTGGCAGCCGAACAGCTTCTTTAAAGTGCCAGTACATATAATTGCATAAACATTGCTTGAATATAAAAATATATATCAACAATGTCATAACTATCTAATTAATAATAAATATAAATATGAATATTTCATAATCACATATGAAACCGGACCATAACATAGTAATCAATAAAATTATATATCAAATAATTATCAATAAATAACCTATTAAAAACATTACTTAAAAATATATATGTAATAACAATAATGTCTTAAAATTGCTTAAAATTATTAAACTCCATATGTTAAGTTGTCCATCTCGCCTTCATTCTTGCTGGATGGGTTCGGAGCCGATCCTCGGCTCCGACTCGGCCAATACTAAAGCTCGAGTGCTAATTCCACCGGCTCGAGGCTCCCCTATATCCCACAATGCTAGGAGGTAACTACTCAGATCTCGTTTGCCACTATAGCTGACGTGGTGCTTTTCTACTGGCTCAGGCAGGTTAGTCAAAGATTTAATAATAAAATCTTCTATCTTAGACCCCTAGTACTCCTTTTTCACTAAAACCTTAGTTTTAAATAACCCTTTACCTAGTTTGACAACTTTGTTGCCCTTAATTCCTTCTTTTTTACCATTTAGTTTTAGGCCTTAGGCCCCTTCTAGTCCCCTTGTGCGACTGGTATTTTATTTTTAATTAAGGCCTGTGTGTGTGTGTGTGTGTGTGTGTGTGTGTGTGTGTGTGTGTGTGTGTGTGTGTGTGTGTGTGTGTGTGTGTGTTTTTCTTGGACCCTTTATCATGTCCAAGGAATCGAAGGTCTCAGACTTCAAGAAGTGTGACTCGTGCTGTCAGAAAATGTCTCTGACAGACGGTCACACTTCTTGTGTGTATTGCCTGGGACCTTTGCACCTGCAGGACTCTTGTGCTGTTTGTCATGGTTTTAGCCCTAGAGTCCTGCAGGAACACAAGAATAAATTAATCTTGCGGTACTTATTAAAGCCTGAAGGCCCCCCGACTCAGTCTGTGTCGGGGAAGCCTTCTAAAACTTCCAAACAGTCAGCTCCGGTTTCTGAGTCGACTGCTGGAAAGGTTAAGTCTGCTTCGACATCGGCTCCGGCCGGAGCCAATGTTTCCAAGCCTCATACTGTTACCTCGGCTCCGGCTGGAGCTGAGGCTGATAAAACTCCATTGGCTCCGATACTCTTATCGGAGCCACAGTCTAGGAAGAGATCTAGATCACCCTCTATCGGCTCCGTGCATTCGGAGCCAGGATCCCCTCTTCTTTCTGAACGGAGCCATAAAACTCATTCCTCACGGTCTTCCAGGTTATCTGACCATGATTTGCAAAGGGTAGTGAGTAGACTTCTCAAGTCCGAGGCACTGGCCCAAATGCTGCATAGCCCGACTCAGCAGTCAGTGGCTATTTCCGTTCCCCAATACATTCCTCCTCCGACTCCTTTGAGTTCGGAGCCAGGGCTTGTCAGAGCCATGACTGTCGGTGCGTCGGATCCGATACCTTCCCTTTCGGCTCCGTTGTCTGCTCCAATCTCCTCCTTGGAGGGATCTCGGCACCGAGCTTCCCTCGTCTGCTCCGAGGGGGCGAGTGGCATCGGACCCTTGTCCGACCCCGCTCTCCCTCTCGGGGCTTCGGCGCTGGTGAGTTCGGCTCCGACATCGGCTTCGGAGCCGTCCCTGTCGGTGCCGGGGGAGGTCCTTGTCTCTTCAGAGCGGGGGCCTCTGGCCTTGCCTGACAGGGGTGCCTTCGAGGTCATGCGGAGCGTGCTAGAACCAGGGTCTGCCCCACAGTCGGCTCCTTCAGCCCCTCCATCTACAGTGCCTGCGGTGATTTCTACTCACCCCCTTGCCTTAGACTGCAGAGAGCCAACTCCTCAAGTTTCCCCATTGGGAATTTCCTCCTCTTCCGAGGCCTCTCCTGACCCGGTAGGAGATCCCCCTAGGAAGAGGCAGTGCAAGAGGAAGCACATTGACTCCCCTGAGTCTATCACCTCTGACACTGACTTAGAGGAATCTGAAGGTTCCCCTCGATCCCCCTCTGAGGATGTCTCCTTTGCTGACATCCTTGAGATCCTGAAACAGAGGGGTAACTGGCCAGCCCTTAACCCTTCGGAGGATGAGTCGGTGTATCTTGAGGCGTTTGGCTCTCGCCCTTCTACCTCCTGGGTGTCCCCTCCCTTTGACCCCCTTATGGAAGTGGTGGCAAGGAAGGCTTGGACGGCTCCTGATTCAGTGGAACCCACCCCGAGGAGACCATCTAAATTTATTACTGCCCCTAGAGATAAAGATTTTTTATCCAAAGGTGCCCCTATTGATGCCATGGTGGTGGCTGCGTCCACTAAGAAGGAGTTAGCCGATCCTTCGGTTCCTGTCCATCCTCCTAATAAGGAATCTAGGACCATGGACAGGTACAGCAAGCGGATGTTCTCATCAGCGACCTTTTCAATGCGGTCGCTGAACTACTTATGCCACTTCACTCATCTCCAGAGAGATTTACTCAAGGATATGGGTGAACTGATAAAGGATCCTACAGCTGAGGGGTTCAAAGACACAATGAACTCCCAGTTGGCAACCCTGAATTCCATCGTTAACTCCTCCATGCGGCTGGTCTCATATGCTGCGGATGGGGCGAGTAGAGCCGCAGGCACAGGTGTTGCCTTACGATGTCACGCCTGGATGCGGCTATGCAACTGTGCGGACCCTTTCAAGGCATCCTTTACCAATTCTACCTTTGATGGATCATCCTTGTTTGGTCCACAGGTGAAGGATACATTGACCAGGTGCGAGGTAGAAGGTAAGACTCTCTCTGCCGTAGGAGTCCATTTTTCTACCCCTTCTAGACCCTATCCTAAAGGTCAGAGAGGAGGAAAGATGTGGTTCCGCAAACAATCCCAGGGAGTCTCATCTGACGCACAAGGTCAATTCCCCTCTAGAGGCAGAGGGGGGAATAATAATAGACGCCGCCCTAGAGGCAGAGGAGGTCCACAAAACCAGGGTAGCAGAGAAATGTTCTCTGATAAACCCTTTCCGCATCCCTGAGGGGCTGCCCGGCTGTCCACCTTCGGAGGCAGTCGGAGGAAGGTTATCCCTGTACCCAAAAGCCTGGCTTTCCCTTACTCAAGACAAATGGGTACAGTCGATCATATCCGAGGGTTACAAAATTCCCTTTATTCACATCCCATCCCAACCCAAAAGATCCCTTCCAGACGTTCCACCCGGTCTAAGGGAACAAGCAGCATTAGAAATTTCAAAGCTGCTATCAAAAAGAGCTATCCAATCAGTCCCAGCAGACCAGCATGGATCCGAATCTACTCCAAATTCTTTTGGTACCAAAAACAGGGGACTGGAGACCCATACTGGATCTCAGCTACTTAAACAAGTATATCAGGAAAACAAAATTCCGGATGGTCACGCTACAGTCCATTCTACCCTTCTTGGGTCAGGACAATTGGATGTGCTCGATAGATCTTCAGGACGCGTACTACCACATCAAGATGAACAGACGCTCCAGGAGATATCTCCGCTTCAGGCTGGGAGCCAGTCACTACCAGTTCAGGGCCCTGCCCTTTGGTCTCACTACAGCCCCGTGTGTTTACCAAATGCATGGCAGTGGTCGCGGCTCACTTGAGACGTCAAGGATTCCAGGTGTTCCCATATTTAGACGACTGGCTCCTTACCGCCACCACCAGACATCAGCTTCTTCTATCCAGGGACTTCACCATCCAATCTTGCCAAGCTCTAGGCATTTCGATAAATTTCGAAAAATCTGCCTTGTCGCCTTGTCAATCTATTACCTTTATAGGTGCCACCTTAAACACACTCAATCTTTCAGCCAGACTCACAGAGCAGAGAGTGTCAGATATTCAAAAACAAGTTTCCCTTCTCTTACAATGCAACAAAGTCAAAGCCAGACTAGTTTTGAAGGTGTTAGGACTCATGGCAGCAGCTATTCCCATTCTCCCCTTAGCTCGCTTTCACATGAGGATCCTTCAATGGATGCTGTTTACTCAATGGTCCTTTCAACAGCTCCCGATGTCCCATACCATTTTGATAACTCAATCATGCAAGAATCAACTGTCTTGGTGGATCACATCACCTCAACTTCTCCGAGGAAGACCCTTCACTCCCCCCCCCCCAGTCACCACGTTGACAACAGACGCCTCCCTGATCGGGTGGGGGGGCATTATCAGGGCAGGACAGTCCAAGGCACGTGGCAAACTTTCGAGTGCCACTTGCACATAAACGTCTTAGAGATGAGAGCAGTGCTTTTAGCGTTGCAAGCCCTTCACGACTCTCTTCCCACTGGGACTATTGCAATTCAAACGGACAACATGTCCGTAGTGTGGTACATCAACAAACAAGGCGGAACCAGATCATACCCTTTATGTCGAGAGGCACTCAGTCTTTGGCAATGGGCGATCTCTTCTCAGCGTTTTCTGATAGCAACGCACATTCCCGGGAAATCCAACGTTATTGCAGACAAATTGAGCAGGGCAATTCTCATGCCCCACGAGTGGTCTCTAAAGAAATCAGTTCTAGAAGAAGTATTCCTAAGATGGGGCCAGCCTTGCTGCGATCTTTTTGCTACTCCCCAAAACAGCAAGTGTCATGACTTCTTCACTCACTTCCCGTTACCAGGCTATCTCACCAGAGATGCTCTAGTCCACGATTGGCCCCGGGGACTTCTGTATGCCTTTCCCCCCTTTCCACTGATATCTCAACTAATTCAGAAAGCCATCACCTTGAGAGTGACAATGATCCTCATTGCCCCTTACTGGCCTCGACAGATATGGTTTCCATTTCTTCATCGTTACCTTTTGGAGCAGCCTTGGCATCTGGTCCCAGTACCAGATCTGATAACCCACCAATCGGGTCAGCTGCACCAATCTCTGCTTTCTCTAAACCTCACAGCATGGTTTCTCTGATTCCAACCTTAGCCAGGCTTCCCTCAATATCTCGCTCGGTCCGAGATATCTTGATAGCCTCTCATAAATCTTCTACCCGGAAGATTTATAGTAGCAAATGGAAACGCTTCTCCTTTTGGGCAACATCAAAAAACATAGATCCCTTTACAGCACCTATCCAGTCTATTCTAGATTTTCTAGCAGAACTCTTTCATTTAGGATCATCTGCATCTACCATTAGAGTTCAATTGGCTGCCAAATCTAATTTTCATGTTGGTGTCTCGGAGTCTAGCATCATGGCTCACAAACTCTGTAAAGCCTTTTTAAGGGGCGTATTTCTTCTCAAACCTCCAATCAAAGATCCCCTGCCTCAATGGGATTTGAACTTGGTTCTGGCATCCTTAATCCTTCCCCCCTTCGAACCAGCGGCTTCATGTTCTCTGAAGTTGCTTTCTTGGAAGACACTTTTTCTAGTAGCTATAACTTCAGCGAGAAGGGTATCTGAACTCCATGCTCTGTGCAGTCGTCCTCCTTACTTAGTGTTTCACAAAGATAGGGTATCCCTCCGTACTAATCCATCCTTTTTGCTCAAAGTTTCCTCTCAAGTAAACCTAAACCAAATTATATCTCCCCATCTTTTTCCCTAACTATTCAAACAGGTCGGAACAAAAGCTACATTTTTTGGATGTTCATCGCCAACTTAGATATTACTTAGATAGGACTAAACAATTCAGGAAATCTAATCAATTGTTTCTGTCATATGCGGAAGGGAAATTGGGCCTTCCTGTTACTAAAGTATCCCTTTGTAGATGGCTCACCTCTACAATTACCTTCATCTATGAGATACGACATCAAAAACTACCCTCAAGACCTAGAGCTCATTCAACTAGGGCATTAGCTACATCCGTAGCTTTTCAGGATAGGCTGCCAATAGATTCCATTTGTGCAGCAGCCACCTAGGCTTCTCCTCATACATTCATTTCACATTACAAATTGGACATGGTTTCCAGAAGCCGTGCCAATTTTGGTTCCACTGTTCTCAAGAGTCTGTTCCGATAGGCCACCCGGGATAAGGTGCTAGGGACGCGGTCCCATCCAGCAAGAATGAAGGCGAGATGGACAACTTAACATTAAGAAGTTATGTACCTACCATAACGTTCCATGTTAGTTGTCTTCTTCTCGCCTTCTTTCTTGCATCCCACCCTCCTTCCCCCAAGCCTGGACAGACCGACAGGAATTCAGTTTGTGTTCTTCCTCTGGAAGTCGTCATTCCCACACGTTCTTCCACCTCTTTTCTCCTTTCTTAGGTCTGCGATACCTTTCACGCAGGTTGTTTTGAGGTGGGTTTCCCTACTCCATTCTATGGAGACTAGGGTTGCTTGGTATAGCTATCAAACGAGATCTGAGTAGTTACCGCCTAGCATTGTGGGATATAGGGGAGCCTCGAGCCGGTGGAATTAGCTCTCGAGCTTTAGTATTGGCCGAGTCGGAGCCAAGGATCGGCTCCGAACCCATCCAGCAAGAAAGAAGGCGAGAAGAAGACAACTAACATGGAACGTTATGGTAGGTACATAACTTCTTATTATATAAGTTGCAATATTGGTCTAATTGAAATATGTTCATTTATACCAGGAAATCTGGTTGCATTTGTTTTTATTTGCCACACACATTCCTTCTTGCTCAACTGAGCTTTATAATTACCACCCGTAGGTGAGATGTATATTTGGTCAATTATAGCAAATTTAAATTTATGTGCCTCACCATACTTATTAATATGTCTAGATAAAGCATTATTCATATCCTTCACTTTGATCTTATATGTGTTCATAGATACGCTTTCTAAACTGTGTCTCAGTTTTTCCAGTATAAAAAAACATACATAACTCACACTTTATTAAATAAATTATATTCTTACTATTACAGTTACCCTTTTTAAAAGTCACATATGTCTTATTGGTATCATCCAACCTTATTCCGGCCACTTCATTAATGGTGGAACACTGCTTACAAGCCCCACATTTTTTGGTGTAAAAATCACCTTCCGCAATACAATTAGCTTGCGACTTTAATAATTTCTTAATATTCAAGCCCATTTTAAACACGAACCTCGGTTCTTTTCCTACTATTTCCATAAATTCATCATCCATTATAAGATTATTCCAGCTCTTTTCTATAATATTTCTTACACCTGTCACAAATGGAGAATATGTTAATACACATACCCTATTAAAATCTCTATCTATCTATCTTGTTATTCTTATCAGTAAAGTTACACATCTTTTTACCTAAAACAGGTATATATCTATTACCCCATTCCTTAATAATGTATGCTGAAATATCATTTAATAAGGGCAATGGATAGCCTCTTTTAATGAACATAGTTTTTATATTATTGATTTCCCTAACCATAATATTATAATCAGATGTCATTCTTG
Organism: Protopterus annectens; assembly: GCF_019279795.1. Classification (NCBI taxonomy): domain Eukaryota; kingdom Metazoa; phylum Chordata; order Ceratodontiformes; family Protopteridae; genus Protopterus; species Protopterus annectens. The sequence continues at coordinate 549,503,095 of NC_056727.1, forward strand.
CCACCCGTATACATTGTCCTTTGTAAATATTTTTTAAAATATGTCTAGGATGGCTACTGGAATAATCAAGGTATCCATTAGAAAAAGTTTCTTTTCTGTATATTTCAGACTGGAATCCTGTATCATTATGTCTAACATATGTGTCTAAATAAGCTATCCCTTCTAAACTAATATTATGTGTAAATCTTAAAAAATTACTCGTGGTGTTAAGATAATTTAGGAACTCGTTAAGCTTTACAATAGGACCATCCCATAATAGAAACACATCATCCAAAAACCGTGTGTAATATGTGATATGTTTAGAATAAGCACTATTTAATATATATTGATGTTCCCATTCAAGCATTACTAAATTGGCAAAAATGGAGGCACAAGCCGCCCCCATAGCCACACCTCTTGTCTGTCTACAATACTCACCCTCATAATATATATAGTTGTGGTCTAATACCAGACCCATCATGTCGGTAATTAAATTAATCCGATCCCAACTTAGACGTGAATACTTTCTTAAACTATCACAAAAATATTCCAATCCCTGTTCTTTGGGAATGCAGGAAAATAAGTCAGTGACATCAATGGTGACAAAGATCAAACTACTTTTCCATTTTTCTACACAGACAGACACACACACACACACACACACACACACACACACACAGTTGCCATGTCTGGGATTAGACCTCCTACCTAACTAGTTTATCACACTACAGCATTACACAGTTTTAGGATGCACCACAAGGAGATTACTGGGCTGCATCATTCCGAAAGATGTATTTCAAAGTGGATGACAGCAGGCTTGTCATAGTAGGGCTATGGGGTGGGTAGTGTGTGTGCATGGGCCATAACCCATTCAGCTAGAGGTTGACACACCACATGCAGGCACACACAGGGTTATATTCCGCAGGTATTGTGTATACAGCTGCTAGATTACTACTGCCTTGTACAGTCATGTTGCACAGCTAGCACTAGCACCACATAGTCTGTAATGCTGATGGATACCAGTGGCTAATTTGAGTGACATTTATACATCATGTGGTTGTAGCCATTTGACTGTGTGCTGGGTGTGACAGGCCTCATGATGGATGGCTCTTTGTCACAGTCACTCTCTTCCACACATCTATGTATGTCTACTTTTGGCATATTATAGTGTGTTGTCCTTGGATATATGTCTGTATTCCTATCCAATATGTGTGCAAAGTATGACTGGTGCATACTGAGGAGTGCATGCACTAACATCTGCAACTGTCAGATATGTATGGTCCACTGCTGTTTGCAGACATGGGCTTCATTTATTTAAGTGTGTGAGCATTCCCAGTATGACCTTTCAGTATGTTGTTGTCAGACATTGCTTTCATTTCTCTATTTCTCTAAGTGTGGGAGCATGCCCAGTATGCCCTTCTGTATTTAATGCGTGGATCCATTCCAGGTAGTTTGTACACCAGTGCAGACCTTTGTGTTATACACCTACAGGTAGCAAACTGTTTCTGCAGGGTATCCATATATCATTTGGCAATATGGTGTCAAACTGTGCAAGGGATAGTGTGTACTGTAGGTGATTGTGTCTGTGCTGCTTCTGCTACATGGTACTGGTGTTAACAGAGATATTCAGACATGTGTACTGTTATACACTGTGATGTTTTATGTCCTCAAGTACTGTCAAGTGGTCATTTCTGCTCACAGTGATGTCCTGGGGAACAAGGGTGAATGCAGCTGTGTCCGGTATTGTGGGCAACTGCCTACATATTCATGGAAAGTTATGCCATTCAGGAGGGGGAGCTGCAGACACTTGCTGCTATGTCTGTGTATCCGGTTCAGCACCTTGATACAGTGCTGGCAGAGGATCCCATACTTGTACATCCATTGACATGACAGTATGGCCTTATCTTGCTGTGGCAATACCTCACAGCTGTACAGATTCACACAGGTTACCCAGAGGCAGGAGCCATAAGTCGGGACATTATGGTGTATAAGCAGGTTTGTAGCCACCCATTTATGTGTTTGCAGCCAGGGATAGTGTGTGCACATGGCTGTGTCTCAGACCTTGTACATTCCATGCTGCCCATGCCCCCACCCACCCCCTCTATTATTCTATCCTCTTCCATACATTATGCTTACATTCTCTGATAGTTTCCCTCAGGTTATCACCTCATCACAGCTGTGTTTTTGTGTTGGTCCACAGTTCATGTAATGGGACATGGTGAACATGCTACTGTGATCTGTCCACATGGCCTTGCATATTGCTTATGTAGAGTGTGTTATGTTGTTATTTGGGTGTCCGTGACATAACATGCATTGGCAGTACGTGTGAGACACAGGCCTTTGGCAGAAGCCTGTAGGCTATTTGGTGGTGTTGTGGGCCAGCTGTGACAGGTCATTGATTTCTATCAGTCCTACAGTCCCAGAGTGCCATACAGTATATTCCCCTGGAGTGACAGGGTAGGTGTGCTAGGTGTTCATGCCAATACTTTCTATCAGTATTGATCTGGTGGTGTGGATGCTGGCAGGGTGCTACCTACAGTTAGGGACACACCTGCATGGGACACATGCACTGCATGCTGCATTCTTTTGCTATTGCCATATACAGGTGGGGGCCATATTGTACCCATTCCCAACAGCAGGGATGCGACCAGAGAGGCACCTGTGGGTGGTGTTTGGGTGAGCTGGATGCATGTATGCTCTGGACACTACTTGCATCTGATGCACAGATATGCATGGGGCATTCCAGTTATGCTGGCATGTGCAGGTACATCAGCTGTTTTCCAATACATCAGTCCTATCACTTTTGTGATCTGCAAGTGTTCAGGCAGTCGACACCGGTATTCCCTACTACAGGCCCAGATAATGTGATGCATACCTGTATGTACAATTCCAAGGGTGTGTCCATTTCACAGTTACACATTATATACTGTATGTCTGGGATACTTTCCCTTGTGTACTGCTTGTATGTCTAGCCCAACAGCCATGCCATGTCAGTCTTTCAGATGGTCACACATATTACCACCATACATTTACAATGGCTTACTGCTAGCATGTGTTATACTGGTGGGAATTGTCTTTGGCATTGCAGTTGTAAGGACTTGGCCCTGTCATCAGCAGTAGTGGGCAATGGCCACCAGGTCATACCTCAACATGCATACATACTGACCACTCTTACACAACATGAAACACACACAAACCTAACACACACATACTTGCATATTGTACAAATGCTAGAATCTATCCTGCTACCTTGGCCACCTCTGGGCATCTGTGCTCCACTGGTATTATACCTGCACATACATGTTACTACATTTGTACATAGGATGGGGGGGGGCACACCTGACTGTTACAACATGGCTAAGTAGGGTTGGGGGGCACACTTGACTGTTACTACATGTCTACATAGGATTGGGGGGGCATACCTGACTGTTACTACATTTCTACATAGGATTGGGGGGGCACACCTGACTGTTACAACTGTCTACATAGGGTATGGGAGGCACAGCTGACTGTTTCTACATTGCTACACAGGATTGGGGGCACACCTGACTGTTACTGCATGTCTACATAGGATTGGGGGGCACACCTGACTGTTACTACATGTCTACATAGGCTATGGGGGGCATACCTGTCTGTTTCTACATTGCTATGCAGGATTGGGGGGGCACACCTGGCACTTGTACACATTTGCTATGATTGTACTGGTATGTCAGGTACTCCATTTCATTCTGTTTTCTAACCTATAGTGCTGACTAGAGGCGTGTCAGTGTGCTACAGGTCTTACGTTTGATTGACCTACATATTAGTTTCTGACTTCCTACCCTTCACAACTAACATCCCACTGCCTGACCTGATGTACTCTGTCTGTGTAGGCCTGGGGGGGGGGGGGTTACCCATAGGCATCATTCAGTGGCCTTAGCACAGCCTTTGTTTGTATTTGTCTACACCTGCCCTGCTGGCTGTGACTGCTGTTGGGTATGTGAACCTCCCTGACTAGCATGTGTGTGTCATCTGGACACACATGTGGCCCAGCATATTTCCTGCAGTGGGTTTTGTCACCATATGTAGTAATGGCTACTATGGTGACACCCGTATTTGTTACAGATCTCATGCTGCCACCATAGGTGTCTCCTATCTGCTGGCATCCCATTCAGCCACCGAATTCCCTTGCATGCTCACATCCATACCATAGATGCAGGTAACAACACATATTACTACATTTGGCAATTGGTAAGTTGAGTGATTTACCTTGTGGGTGTGCCAGTATTGAGGGTGGTGCTGAAGGGCTGCCTATGTTGGATGCACATAGTACACTCCCTACACATGGTTGAGCACAGGTAGTGTCATGTTTGGCATCTCTTTTACTGTATGTGTGAGTCAGAGGGAGGTGTCATTCCTTGGGTCCCTCCTGTGTCAGTGCATGTGCTATGCATTGTGCAGCTGTTTCTGCAGGATCATATTGTGTAGCATGGCACATATGATGATAATTTGAGTACATGTAGCTGGGGAGTACTGCAAGGCTCCACCGGATGTGTCCAGGCACTGGAACTATGACTTGAGCATCCCAAACACACAATCTATTGTAATTCTGGTCTGTGCGTGTGCCTCATTATGGAGTCCTTGTTCGGGTGTGTGTGCATTTCTGATGGGTGTCATCAGCCATGGCTCCAGTGCGTACCCAGCATCCCCCACTAGGTGACCGTAAGGGATGTCCCCATTGGCAAATCTTTGGTACAGCTGCGTCAGATGCCAGATGTGGGAATTGTGATAGCTTCCAGGGCACTCAGCACACACATTCATTATTATGCTCTGGGCATCACACACGACCTGGGAGTTGATGGAGGGGAAGCCCTTGCGTTTGATGTAGATCCTACCCTGTTCACCAGGTGGTGCTTTGATGCATATGTACGTGCAGTCTGTAGCACCCACTACCTTAGGGTATTCTGCTATTTGGTGGAACAGATGCATATTGCTGGCCAACACCTCACGGGTGTTGGGGAAAAATACGTATTCACCGGCATGTGCTGACATGGCATCCAGGAACTGGTGGAGTACCCTAGATGCTGATGCCTGTGAGATCCCCGTCATATCCCCAGTTGGCCTTTGGAAGGTACCTGTAGCTAGCATTCTTAGGCCTACACATACCTTGGTATCCACTGGGATGGGTTCCCCTCTTTTAGTTCTGTGCGTGAGGCGTGACTGGCACAGCTCAACAACTTGCTGTAGGAGGTCCCTGTCCACCCTGTAGTGCTACACTATCTCCACCTCATGTAGCCCATGGTAGGTTACCCTGGGTCTGTACACTCTTCTCTGTTTCCTCAGTGTGGGTTGGTCAACAGCATTCACATCCTCACCACTTTCAGCCTCTTCCACATGTTGTTGTATGATAGCTGTTGCAGCCTCTATCATTTTGTTATTTTTTTTGTTAAAAGTTCCCCGCGTGTATACACCGGTGGTGTAGAGTATGTGGGAAAAACCAGAGGGAAAGGTGTTTGCATAGTTTATAGTAGTGTTCTGGGCTGGGCTGGTCAGCTGTCTGTGTAATTGGCTGATTCTGATACATTTCACCTGCCAGCTATGCTAGTTCTCCTAGATTACCTTCCTACTGCTGTTTTCCCTTCCCATTGCCTTCCTGTTTAAGCCCGGGGTCTCGCCGTGCAACGACAGTGCTCAAATGTGCATAGAGCTGCTATTTCCTGGTTTACTTTTTTTTTCCTTTAAAACCCGATGCGTGGCACGCACACCCGCTTAGGCAATGTAAAGAGTGCTAGGCAGCCTCAGACACACCCCCTTGCTTAGCTCTGCTAAGCTAAGGGCAAACCCGAGCTACAGGGCTCCAATCTGCTTACAGTATGCCTAACACCCCCCCCCCCCATGATGTCAGCTAACTCCTAGGCTTGCACCAAGGTATTCCTGCTCTTACACTGCTGGGTGCTGACTAGCATGCAGAAGAAATCTAGGATTCAGTATCATTCCTCTCATTTGCGTAGGATTGCCTGTTCTTGCATAGTTACAGGTCCCACACTGAGCCTCCCCACTTTGTAACCACTATTTACTGGCCATGTTGTCTTCTGCCCGCCATTGAGTATAATGGCAAAATAGTGATTTTGGTTAGAATGCTTATTTTAGTTTTTTTTTCTTATTTTTCGCCCGATCCCATTTGCTCACCGCTGCCCTATGCTTAAACAGCTGAGATCAGCTAAAAAAAATAAAAGTTGATTTTTTTTTTGTAACTGTTTTCCATGCCAGTGGCCTTATATTTGGCCTTTGGCATGCTTTCTACATAATATCCACCCTTTATTTGTAGCTGTCATGGCTCCATTTTGTAGTTTGCAGAAATGTACTCCGTTACTGGCAGAGTACATTTCTGCAGATTACACTAGTCCTGCATGGCTGGCTTCCAGCTTCCTGGATCGCAAATTCACCTCATTTGCATGGATTTCTCCTGCAAATGGGGTAATTTGCATACAGGGGCTTAGTCCATGCAGGACTAGTGCAAGAGTGCTCATGCACGTCCCTACAGCTTATTCCTGGATCACATGGCAGACATATTGCCTGCTGGAGCTCCTGCACACTATGCAGGACTTGCTGAATCCGGGGGACTAAGAAAAGACACTCTAAAGTTTGACTCAGATTTTTGGAATTACTATGTAAAGATTGATGGAGAACAAATATCTGATGAATCCAAAAAATTGTTATTGAATTCTACATATGGTACCTCTTCTTCATTATATTGGAGATTGTATACATGTAAATTTATGAATAGGAGTTTCTATACTCGACATAAAATAAATCTTATACTCAAAAACAGTGAAAGTAAATGTTGAAAATGTGATGAATTACTAGAGGCCAACTGGGTTCACATGTTCATTGAATGTGGAAATATTCAATACTGGAAAGACTTCAGATATTTTGTAAATGCGTTATGGTCTGATAACTGTCATATTTCTAACTCACTAATCCTATTCAATGTTCCTATACCTAATGTAATACCTAAATCTCAGAATCAGTTACTCTGGTCAATTCTTGCAATTGCCAAAAAAGTTATTACTTTGAACTGGAAAAGTAAATAAGATTTGATATTTAAAGATTTTTATTAATTTAGCAAAAGTTGTTTGTAAAAAAGAACTGCAAACCATTTGTTATAGAACTCATAACTACTCATAAAAAATAGCATGGCAAAAATTGGAAAACCTTTTGAACAAATACTGATAACTTCTCATGGATAAACTGATTGTTTATCATGGATGAATGTAAATATTGTAAACAGTTTTGTTATTGTTTTATTGTATTTGTTATATGTACATTTGCGTATGTTTATAATGAAAACAAAATAAAAATGTTTTTGAAAAAAAAAAAAATCAGGGAAAAGTGCTGGTATCTATGACGAAAGCAGTGGTAGAAGTATTTCAGAAAGGGGGAGGGGGAACCCATAGCTCTTGCATCATGTAGACCAACTTTTATTTTAAATCATTATTATAAAAATATTTAAGTCTGTATTAGCTATGAGAATAGCAAAATTGCTAGACATGAATCGGTATAGTTTCGTGGAAGAGAGGCAGACATTTCACAATAGTAATTGAGCAGTAATAATTCAGAGGTAATCAGAACATAAAAAATGCACATTATTGTTTATTTATTTATTTGTTTATTCATTCATTCATTTACATTTGTTGGTTGAGATAGTTGACACCCAAGTTGTTATTCATACTGATTAGGGGAAATTTAACATTCCCTGTTCTTTTCTTGATAAGTGCTATGGGATTGTGGTGAGCTAGGATGGGTAGAAAACATTTGTCAGAGTCTTTTGAGGTTTTGTATGTAAAGCAAAGGCAACATGTGCATTTCTAACTAAAATAATAGAACTAAAAAGGAGAATATATGAAGGATCAGAGGTGAGAATAAAAGTGAGAGGTGTATTATGAAGCAGAATGAGTATGAGCAGGGGATTCAGACAGGGATGTTTGCCTTATGTTAGGAGCCTTCATCCAGAAAAATAAAAGACTCCTCCCACATTTAGGAATACAACTGGTGTAGGAATCAAAAGAAAATAGCATTGTTTGCAAGTGATTATTATATTATATTATGTTATATTATATTATATTATATTTGACAGACCCATAGCACAGCATCCCAGTGCTGTGTAATATTTTGAAATAGTTATAGGATACAAAAGACAAAATTAAGGAAATAATGGCAGATTTTATGCCTAAACATGGGTTAGGCCTGCTGTGTGCATATTTATATGAACATGGCAAAGTTAGATACTTGGTAATATGGGTTAAAGATAGTTGGTCATGGCAGCTAAAGAAGTGGGAGGAGACTAAGCAGATGACAATTACACAAGTAATGGACTGAAAGGTTATGATCACTGATAGAAAAATATGAGTCTGGAGGGTTATGGTCATAGATATGGATAAAGAAATACAAGTTGTGAAAATATCAATGTACCTTTGGTTATACATGTAAGCCAGGCATATTTTTATCAGGTAAATGAGAAGTTGTGGTTGACAATTAATAATGATCTGAATGAGTTTATCTGGGAGGGGAGCAAGGGGGATTATGGCTGTATATGTAACAGTAAGCTGAGTGATATAATTCAAAGTGGAAAAGTATGATGGTGGTACAAAGGGAAAGCAAGCAGGATAAAGACAGATAAGTATTTTGAACACAAATCACAAAAGAAAATTATACTAACCATTTAGAATATTAATAAAGTGGCAGACGTTTTATAAAGCCTTAAGCAGTGCAGAACTGGAACAAGGAGATTCTTCAGCGGGGATGTACAAAATAAGGGTGCACAAATTAAACAGGAGTTGGCTGGAAATAACTGAAGAAAATTCACTAAGGAGCCAATGTACTGGGAACAGGTTCGTTGGGAGGTAAAAGTACTAGAGTGGGAGGATGATAACCAATATCTGACTTGCAGGTTAGAGACTGTTATCTATATCATAGATTGATAACAGAGTATAGACAAGAGAGTAAGAGAGAGAAATAATAGTGAAAAAACAACCTTGGGGGAGATTCTAGTGGAACCAAGAACATATGCTATCATTAAAAACGAGGTAATAAGCAGAGTGCATAAAATTTGGTGTGATAACTATAAGAATCAATCAGAGGAGCATGGACAGGACTGGGAAAAAGAGACTAGACAAGCAAATTATAAAGGAACAATGGGAAGAGATTTATAACACACCTAAGGGATCTAATTCAATATAGTAAAATAGTTTTACTGAATAGCACCCTATACATGGTCCACACTGAAAATAAAAAAGTACAGTGAGTGTATTCTGCAGGGGAAGGCAGCCTTGCACCTCCATACCCCTGCTACATTAAATATACAAACTCCAGGATCACAAAACAGTTTGGAAAAAAGGCAAATTCCCTTATCCCACTGTGCACGATCTTAGACAGAACACATACCACACCACACCATAAGCCACTAAACTGCTAGCATAAGTGAATCAAACCAATAGGTTCACTTAAACCGCTAAATTTGAACAAGCTGCAGCATGTCATTAAGCTGTATGCATCAGTGTAATAAACTTTGTAATGCAGCTCTGACAAGTTTCAACTAAGTACATCTCAACCAAATAAATGCTGCTGCATCTAAGTATGTGACAAAGTCCAAATGATTCAGGATGTTAGCATGAAAATGTTTGCATGTGTATTTTTATGTATAGAGTAGACTACAAAGAGGAGAGTAGATGCTGGCGATGAGAAGGGAAAGAGAAGGAAAACTTGGAACATGTATTTTGGAAATGTATGGGAATGTATTAAACTGATTAATTTTAAAGACTACTTATAGAATACTTTGATACATATTTTTGGGTGAACAGATTCTACTAAAATGCAACATTTTTTGAGCTTGTGTTTAGGGCTAGAAGTGTCAAGACATAGTAAGGGCTTATTAAGTTTAATTCTGTTTTTAGTGCCCCCCCCCCCCCAATTAATGACAAAATGGAAATAAGGCTAAACCAACTTTAGAGGATGTACTGAACATTGTAAAAGAAAGTTAAAAAAATGAAGTTTGGATCTTTAAAGGAGGGAAAAAGTCAAGTGAATAAGAATGGTATATTTGGGATCAGTTCATACAAAACAGCGATTAGTGTATGCAGAACAGTGGTCAAGGAGATGTTTCATGTAGGAGGGATGAAAAATGTGAAGGCATGATATAAGGACTAATATTGACGTTATGCGTAAAACTTACAAAGCATGAAGTTGACAGAAAAATGTCCTTGAAATTTTAAAATATTTATCATTAATGTATGTGTATTCATGTTGCAAGTTAAAATGTAATGAATAAACAGATTAGGGAAACACATTTATGCATCCTGTAGTTTCTTATGAGGGTAGTAAAATAAAGACTCCAAATGGTCCACTTCTAGAGGGATCTTGTTGATGAAACTACCAGGACTTTGAATAAGTTGCCAGATGGGGATCTAAAAAATAAGCCAAAGACCCAGTTGTGAAACCTTGCGCTGATTTCCAAACTAACCATGTTCATATCAAATAATACTGTGGATGGTTCAGCAAGGGGTGCCTCTATGCTTGGCTCTGCCTTATAGATTTTACAAATGATACAAAAGCCAGGTTTATGAAAGCATCCTTGAAAGAACCTGAATATTGATCAATGAGTAGAGGGCAAACCTGAGGTGCAAGATCAGAAGAGCAGATCCCTCACAGCTCTTGGAGTAGAGGTCAGAGCTTCCTAACACCCTTTCTCGTAAATGCAGTAGAGCTCACACCGCTTTACTTAGATTTCTCCATCAGCAGTTCAGCAACAGAGTTACTGGAAGGGGTTGCAAGGGATGTAACAACTTTCATAATAGCCATCAACCTGGAAGTGATCAAAATTGGCAAAAAACTAGGAATGCAGCAGCTCCAGGTAGGGTTCTGCAGCTGTCTTTCTGATGCCTTGTCTTAATGTCCCTGCTTAGAAGTAGTCAGTGGTCCAGTTTGTCCTCCTTGTCTGCATGGAAGGCCATCACAGGAGAGAAGTGGGTGAGAATCACCATATCTAGAGGCTACACATTTGTTCGTGTAGGTAACCTGTATACCCTTATTGTATAAAACTAATGTTATTTGCCATGTAAAGTATGTATAGTATATTGTTATTGTTATTTGTCATGTGGAGCTTTTCATCCCAGGCTTCCACTGAAACGGGATTCTCATGCTCAGTCAGACAATTATAGTTAACAAATTCAAAATAAATAAAATTGCTGTAGCAAAAAGGAGGCACTAAGCCTTATCCAGAAAAGAGGATGTCCCACCTGACTAACAAGGACTAAACTTTTAGTTCTTATTGATTCTTAAGAAAACAAAAGTCCTCATTCCAATTCCTGACTCAAATGGCCTAAATCAATTTGTTCCATAAGATTCCTTCTATATGGTTACAGTGCAGTTATTCTTTTCCTGCTTGTGAGAAGGAAACAGAACGTGCTGTTTGGACATCCAAGATGTCTACTTCTACATCAGGATAGCACAGGAATCATGAAGGATTCTCCACTTCTTCTTAGGAGACAGTCACTATTAGTTCCAGCTGCTACCATTTGGGTCCACCCCAAGCCCCCATGATGTTTATCAAATGCATGTTCATGGTTGCAGGACACATAAGGCATCAGGACTTCACTTTGACAAGTGGCTCCTACTTGCCCCAGTTATGAACAGTCTTGTATATAACCTTAAGAAATTCTCTTCTTTCACTGTTTTAGTCTTTATGAATCACAGTGAACAATGTGAAGTTCAGTTGGTGCCCACACAGTTGATAATGTATGTTGGGTGCTGTCTGAGTTTTCTTCATTCAGACAGGATTGTTCTTAAAATATTGCTTTTCAGATCCTTCTGAATGAAATGATTCCAGCTGCCCTTTGCTTTTGCGCTGTAAGTCTTATGGTAACATTGTTATGCAATGTTCTTCCCAAGTCAGATATCCTGTGAGAGGATTCAAGTGGACCTTAAAGGTTCAGTGGGATCATCTTGTTGATCCTGTGACTTTTCCCATCAAAATATCTCAGAAATGCAAGGAATATGTTAATTTGCGTATCCACAAGTCTATCCTATCTGTAGGCAGACCTTTTCAATCTTCCATCTCTATAATGATTGTCATTATGGATGCCTCTTCCCAAGAATGGAGGCTGGAGGGACATTTTCAGAGATGACAGTCAAAAGCGCACATTGCAGACAGAGGTCAGTCTACACAAATATGTTTTGGAAATGAGGACTACCCTTATCATTTTGCAAGCATTTTAGGATTCCCTACCCTAAGGTGCCAACATTGTCCACACAAATCACATGGTTGTGCTATGGCAAAACAACCAGGGATGCAGAAGGAGCTTGCCAGGGGAACCCTTTCCTGTCTCGTCTTTGTGATGTGACTGTGTGAGCTTGGAACTTGACCTTTTTTCGCCTGTTGTCATCTCATAGCCAGCCACGTCCTGGGTGAAGCCAACTCCTCAGCTGACTGACTCAGACAATACTTCCTATTGCTCATGAGTGGTCTCTTCATTTGTTGATAACATGGACAATGTTCCGTCACTTGAGAAGGCCTTGCTGCAGTCTGTTTACAACTGAAGCAATGTCAACACAGCAACCTCTTCCGTTATTCCTTCTTATAGGTTCATATGTTTTTATTAAGCGTATGGCCTAATGAGACCACCAAGAAAATTCAACCACATCGTCCAATACTGTAGGAGATTAACAGTGTCCTCCATTAAGCAGACTTTCTTCAGATAACCCTAGTGAAAATCTATGGTCACCCATCCAGCCATCTGGGCTGGTTTTAAAAGTTGTTAAGGAAATACTCTGTTTGATAGGTGGGAGCGGCCTGTTCCAGAAACAGGGTATATGTTGTGTTAGATATGTGTCACACCATTTGGTGTGGTTGATGTGGTAGTATAGATTTAGGTCTCTAGAACAGGTATTTGCTTTACCACTGGTTCTGTTTAGGTGAGGGAGTTTAAAGAGTGTTGCATCATTCAGCTTCTTGGATGAACATCCTAGAGATGCATACATGCAGAAATGGTGTCTTGGTCTTTTTTACATTAGTCCCTCTGTATCCCATCATTTTCAGGTGTCTGGAGATGGTAAGGTGTGCGATGCCAAAATCATTCTGATAGTTCCTTTTTGGCCAAGGTATGTGTGGTTTCCCCTTTTGTGGCCTCATCTGCTGGGCAGTCTCCTTAAGACCATCCAGGAGCCTTCAGTCTCATCCATCCAGCAAGCCTCACCCATACCTTCACTCCCCAGAGTTGTCTGCATGATTCTTTAGTTCCAGTGATGGCTGATGAGCTCATAGTGTTTCAGATAATAACATCAGCTTCAGAGAACAAAGACTAGAAGGACATAAAAGACTAAGTGGATTCATTTTTTTTTGTGGGCTATGGCCCAAGGCTTAGATCCATTTATCTGTCTAACATTTTTGATTATTTGTGTGAGCTTTTTAACTTAGGCCTTATTCTTCTATCAGAGATCACCTGCCGGTCATTTACAGTTTCCTTCATGTCTGTAATTCCTTGTTTTTCTCTTCAGTGGTAATTTGTAAAATCTTATTTTTTAATCCCCGTCCTCATTGTGATTTGCCAAATGACTGTCCTTCCTCTGCTCTGTTGGCTTTTTCTTTTCTCTAGAGTAATAGCCAGGCATTCCACTTACTGGGGGAGAGCCTACATCCTCCTCTTTCTATCCATGGAAGCCCTCTGTCCATCAATTCCTCTTTGAAATGAAAAGTGGGCAATGGGGGAGACAGAAACTGGTCCTGAGGTCACCACCTAGTCCCTCTCTGTAGATGGCTTGCAGACACATAATAGTTGCCTGGCTTGAGAGAGACATGCAAAGTGCTACACATCTTAACTCCCTGAGTCAGAGGTGTTTGTAACACTTCTGCAGCATAAACCTGTCCAGCCTCCTAATGTGGCAAGCCTAGCTGCTTCCTTTCCTATAGGATGAGCAAGTTGGAATTGAATATGGGCTACACAGGTTATCATCAGAATTATACCCCTGTGTGCCACAGTGTTGGGCCAAAACCAATTGTAAAACTTTTGAAAGTTACTTTAGCCCTCATCTTAAAAATTCAGTTCATTCTTGTGGCCTTTACTTTGTATTAGGAAATTTGACTCTTCTACCCCCAAACAAGCTACTTTGAAGACCTTAAATATGTGTCTTGGAAGACCCTTTTCTTGTTAACAAGACTTCAACAAGAAGAATTTTGGAGGTGAAGGGTTTATGAGCAAATCCTCCTTACGTGATGTTCCATAAAAAGTGTGTCCATGAGAGGTAATCCCTCCTTTGTGTCTAAGGTGCTAGCTGAAACCAACTTTAACTTTTCTGTCAAGAGGTAAGACCAATTCTTCCAGACTTAGCTGTCTGCTTGTCAAGACACCTTTTGCAGCTGACAGACTCTCTTGGTTCTCTGTGGGGACTCCCCTGTAAATTATCATTTTTTTGTGTGTTAGGGGCTGGGGCTAGTGTATTTGGTGGTTGACACTAAAACTGTTTTTGTTCAGAACTTAATTTTTCCTTCAGAAGGTTATAGATTCATAGGTTCATAGGAGATTACTATGCTAATGGTTTAGGTGCCCTTACAAGCCTAGGCAATATAACCTAGTCTTACCCAATATATGGCCCCTAGGGGCAAGAGGATAACATGGATTTTTGTCTGTGTATTGAGTATCTTAGACCAACTTTTTAAGGCTCTATTAGCCACTTGTCAGACTTTCGCAGTTGACAGATACTCCTGGATCCCTGTGGGATTCCTTTGTGAACTTTCACTTTTTGTGGAAAATGTGTTACATTTCTGGCAAAGCTGGTTGCAAGGAGAAAAAATGGTTATTAGAGGCTGGCGCTAGTGTGTGTGTGTGTGTGTGTGTGTGTGTGTGTGTGTGTGTGTGTGTGTCTGTGGTGGTTATCACTAAAATGGTTTTCCTGAAAGATTAACTTTTTAGTCAGGAAATAAGACTGACTTTTCAAGGCTCTGCTATCCATTTTTCAGACACTTTTTGTGTTTAGGACTTGGACATGGGTCCTGGTAACTTGATTGTTCCCTCCCTGATCCACAAGAAGAGAAAAGTTATCTGCAAGGCTTTGGGCGTTACTCCATCTTCCCCTTCACCTCAGTCGCTGATGAGTGACGTGTTGTGGTCATCTATTTTTCCTCCAGTCACTTATCTTTTTTCTGTTGGTGCCTCTGGACAGGAGGGCAGCATGTCCTCTATAGCTGTTTATCTGCCCTTTTTGGGGAATCACTCTTTCTAGCAGCAAGGAAAGGACCTGGAGATGCTCTTCCACTAAGCCACTCTAAGGAGCTTCATTCCCAAGGAATGGACCATCCACCAAGCCTCTCTTTTTCTGGGGTGTTTCCAAGAAAAAATGAAACTAGATATTTTCTTTTCCTAAAGAAGATAATGAGAATTATCTAGGCTTTGCTAGAGTATTATTTAAGGCCTTTCAGCCTTTAAATAGGAACAAAGAGTGATAGTAGAATCCCAACAAGGATATTATGATTTATTAAGTTAAATTTTTTTCTACCTGCAGTTGTTCCTCTTATGTTGCCAGTCTTTGAAGATACTGTCTTCGCAGGCAGCAGTTTACCACCTGTCCTTAGAAAGTCTGACAAATTATATAAGAGGCCCAGACCCTCAAATGTCTTTGTTTTATTTCTGTTGATTTCTTTTGTGAGTAAGAGAAAATTAATTGCTGATCTGCATTCTTCGGAGACTAAGGCAAAATGATGGTATTCTCTGTCTCAGGTGAGACGTGCTTTTGACATTACTGATGCTGTTTTAGAGCAGTTGTCATTGTGTTCAATGATGAGAGGAGTTGCTTGACTACATTCTCAGGATTTACCAAGTAATGTCAAAGCTTGAAATCCTGAATGCTGTCATAGATAAAGAGGAGTTATTTGGTCCTTCCTCTGCTAAGGTCCTTAAAGGGTGTGATGAAGGGAGAAAGTCATTTCAGCCCTGCTTGCAAGATATGATACAACACTTTCTCTTAGTTTAGGTTCCTATTTCAAGAATCAGAATAAGTATTGTCAGCAAGGCAAGCAACATTTAAGAATAATGGAGAGTTTTCCCAAACTCAAGGACTATCTTAAGGAAACAGACTGACTATGTACCCCTGCATGTGTGTTCCCATCCCACCCTGGCAGTCCTGTTAAGTTTTTCAAAAATCTAGGTCTTCTCCTTCCTCTCTGTCACCAGATACTTTCACTTGCTTGGATACTGACAAACATTCTATAGGGTTACAACTGGTAGGAGGATTCCTTTCCTCCTTTCAAGTGAATCCTCTTCATCCACCCATTAAGACCTTCCTGTTCCCTTGTATTCAAGAACAGATGCTTCTTAGGGGTTATAAAATGTGCTCCCCCAGATCTAAGAGGGAAAGGATTTTATTGAAGAATCTTTCTTGTGCTTAAGACAGAAAAGAACCTGGAGACCTGTCCTAGACCTTTCATTTCTGCCTCACAGTTTTCCAGTAACCTTGATTGTAAAAGATGCTTATCATCACATTCAATTTCTTAAAGATTTCAAATACTGTATTTGGGTCACATTTTCAGTTTATGCTTTGTCCTTTAGCTTGTCAACAACTCCAGCAGGGTTTACAAGTGACTGGCTATTGTATTAGCCCATTGCAGGTTGCAGGGCATTCTGGTCTTCTATAGTTAAATGAGTTGCTTATTTTCGCAGACTGTTTTACAAGTACTAAAGTGAAAATTAATCAGAACTTAGCCTGTGAGGAAAAAACAAGTGGTTAAATAATAAGTAAACTAAACATCTCAGGTCAGTATAGTGTATTAGCTTAGAATCAACTAACAAAGATTGAAACTGACTATCTCAGCTTGTTAACATGCACATATTCAGTTTCCAACAATTTCAACAACAATTCATATCTTCCCCAAAAAACACAGTTTTTCCTGATTATTTTTTATAGTTCATCATCAAGGAGAATGAAATCTTAGTACTCTATTCGTCTTAAGTAAGCAAAAGATAGGAAAGACCTTATCCTATCAGCAGTCTGGAAGTCCCCCCTAGTTAATCTACTCAGTCAGGGATCTGCAGACTGTTCTACATCTGAACTCTTGGGCTGATTTTGTTCCCACAATCCTACTCTGCTCTCTTTGTGCCACTCGCTTCATTTTTTGTCTTACAAGGATGCCAAACTGAAAACAAATCAGAACTTAATCTAAAAGGAAAATAAAAACAAGTGGTTAAATAGTTAATAAGCAAAACATCTCAGAGTTAGTATAGTTTATTAGTTTAGAATCAAGTGACAAATATTTGAAGCTATCTCAGCTTTTATACACGTGGTCCTAATTTACATAAGTCCTTGCTCTTACAGGATATTTTATCTTGTATTATTTAATGGGTGCTATTTGTTACTATGTAATAATCTTCTAGCCTGGTCACAGAGCTAGCTTCAGAAATTCTATTTGACGCACTTTATTTTTAAACAAGCCATTGGTGCTATTAGCACTTCTTATAAAATCGGCTTTAATATCACATTAATTACTCATTCCATTTGGTGAGGAAAGAATTGAATTATTATTACTACATTTGATATTTGTCCTGTTGTGCTATACAGTAACTAGGAATTAATAGAAATTAATTTGCAGCATACAAAAGTAATACAATAGTAGTAACAACAGCTGATGTGGAGTTTAATATACTCAGATTGGTAAGTCTGCAGAAGCCTGTCATGTATGTTGGGCAACTCGCAGAAGTGAGACACAATATGTGTTTCTTTTCTTCACATTTACACAGCATCTAAAAGTAAAAGCAATGCACGTTACTGTCCTTTATATATATTGTTTCAATAACTATTATTATAGACCTTATATATTTGTACATTTGTAAAATTGCTTCTGACAGAAAATTGCAGATTAACACATTTTATTATATTTTCTTAACAGAATATTCAGTGTGCTATAGCTGAATATGGTGTGTCAACATGTGAGTCAGTGGGTGACCTTTTGATTAATTCTGCTTATCCTTAGCTAACAGCTTTTCATGCTAATTTTATCCTAGTAACAAGCTGGCCATGTGTTTACTGAAAGTTACAACTCATAACTGGTTTACATCTGTCTTTTTAGAGGAATTAATGCCAATCAATTAAATATTTGTTTATATTGATAGTTATGCTTTTGATTAAGAGAAGAATTTATATAAACACTAATCTGTAATCTGTCTTGGTGGGGGCTCTTTTAGCCAGCCAATGCATTTTCTTGCAGGTTTTTATTCCTTCATTAATTTTGATGTGTTTCCAGCCACTATTGCATTTATATAAAAGGTTTCTGCATATATTATTCAGGGAAGATTTTGTAAGCTGGTATCTACTTTTGAGATCCAATACTTTAACCAGTGGCAGATTTAGGCTATGCACAGAGGTGAGCACTACCCCCTTTTTTGCTACTGCCACTCACCCATACATGATGTACTCCAATCCATTATTCTTCAACTGTGCCATACCTAATAGTTGTACTGCTTTTGGTGGCACTTTCTGATGTTTAATCTTGCTTTATCTCTTTATGCGAAACACAGATTTCGGCTGCTCCAGAAAACAGTTTGTAAACTTTGTTTTGCAAACATGCAACATCATCACACCATGTGATATGATTGGAAACCTCAGGATTGGGTGACACTACCATTGGGTGCTTGGGAATAAAGGAAGCATTGTGTGGAGGCAGTTCATTATAAATGTAGCCAGGCTAACTAATGTTCAACATTACATCACTGTTGCAGTAGCCTAAGCTGTGTGAATTATGTCCGGCCTAGGATATGAGTGCTGGCCAGCTTTAAAAGCTGCAAGGCACCTTCCTCAGGCCCTAACTTCTGAGTGGCTCTAGCAGAAGCACAGAAAAATGTCAGTTAGGGCACCAAAAGCTTCAGTGCTTTCTTACCGCTGAAGTGTGCTCCTTCTGTGAGCTTCTTGTAACTGAGGGTCAGCTAACAATCTTTAAGATTGGTCAGATAAGCCTCCTTCCGGAAAAACCCTTCCAGTACTATTTTCTGAGGAAAAATTGTGTTTTCTCTTTCATAGTATGCATTGTTTATGCTAGGAGTGTATTTTTATGGGTTGTCATTACTGTTCTTTTTTTTACCCAAGTAATACTTGTGTGAACATTATGTAAACAAAAACAAACAAAATTTTTTTTTTCCTGAAAATTTTCTACATCTTTATGTAGAATATTTATGTGTGATGCAGGATTATGTACTTTTGGGAATTGTCACTAAAATTGTACCTCAGACGTCAGACGTCTATCAACTCTGCCAAGTTTGTCTACTTCCCTTTCATGTCTCTTGTTTTGGCTTAGCCTTGGAGCAACCATCAGTCTTTTCAGTCCTTCTTTCTCCTGTCTGCAAGAAGAAGAAGAAGGTTTGCCAGGAGTATT
The DNA here is from genome assembly GCF_019279795.1 of Protopterus annectens. NCBI lineage: Eukaryota > Metazoa > Chordata > Ceratodontiformes > Protopteridae > Protopterus > Protopterus annectens. The sequence goes on from NC_056727.1 coordinate 549,522,461, forward strand.
TCAGTGTCAGGCTGGCTGTCTCACTGCCTCAGTATGTGGTGGGTGACTCTGTTGTGGACAAACCTGGTTTCTGGGACTGCTTATCATTAGCTCTTGGTCCCTCTGGTGTAACTCCTCAGGAAGTTGTTAAGGATTTGAGAGACAATCCCCTGTGACTATAAGGTTGTCTTGACTGGACAAGGGAGAACCACTCTTATCAGTCCGAGTGAAAGGAGTGTGTGATGCTTCACCACATAGCTGATCTAGGGTACGTGATTCCTGGGCTAATGCCCCTGATTTGAGACATTAATTTTCCAGGGAGTCTCCAGGGAAAAGAAACAAGAAGTTAAAGCTGTCTCTTCTTCTGATTTTTTTAACTATGTACAGAGAAGATTTACTAGGTTTGCCAGCAAATTGTTTAATGCCTTTAATGTTTTAAATCTTGTTTCTTTACTGACATATAGCAAAAAAAGAAAAAAAAATCCCCTCCATTTTTGACACTGATTCCCAGTCAGAAGAGCAGGGACTGGAAGGGAGTGCATTTTTTTCAGAAATTCTCTTCAAGCTTAAAATTCTGATTCTGAAAAGTGTTTCTTCACATTTCCCCTCAAGAAGGGTTATCGTTTTGTAAACTATAGATAAAATGAAAGATTTGTTTCAGTCCGAATAGAATAAAATCAATGTTCCCCAGCAGAAATATTATCATTTCTTGTAGTTGGATTTTCCTTAGTCTCCAGCTGTCCTTCTAGTTTTATCAACTTTACAGGATGTTTTCTTAACAGTTTGCAGCATGCTTGACAGTCAACCTCCTGCTCCCAAAAGTCTAATAGATTATACAAAGCACCTCGGAAACACCAATATTTTCTTATCCCAACTCAGATCTTGCATATTGATCACTGCTACAATAGCCTTAGCTATATGGGCCAAGGATAGAATAGCTGGCCAGCTTCCAGAGCTTCAGGGCACCTACCATGTGCCAAAGCTATCAGGCAGCTAAATATGAGCTAACTAAAAGACACGTTTTTGGGCGCCAAGCCCTCCAGAACTTTACTGCTTTACATTGTGCTGATAAACTTATTGTGAATACTAATCCCATTTCCCACTAACAAGGATGGAGCTTTAACTTTCATAATTATGAATTGCCAGGTTCATGTGTTAAAATTCTTATTGGCCTGTTTTGTGAACATGAAAAAAAATTAACTGTTAATCTTCTTCCAGCAGTTAAAACTTCACTGAATTCCTTAATTGTGTCTTCTTCTCAAGTAACTCAATCATTTTATTGATGCATATCCAGAGCTGTTGTTACTTGATCAGTTATGAGAAGATTGGCTTGGTTGTGTTCTCAAAACTTACCAGAAGATGTTAAGACAGAAATGTTAAATTCTCTCGGACAAAAAAGTTGTGTTTGGCCTTTCTGGTTCTGAGATCCTAAAATTATTTGATGAGAGATGGAAACTGATTTGGGGGTTACCCAGATTTTTTAAACCTTTTTTTAAGTTCATTAAAAAGCTTTCCTTTTAATTCAGGGCCCTTTTTTAAAGATACTATAGAAATGCAGGACACCACCAAAAAAACAAACAAACAAAAGAACTTGAATACTGTAGACAATGCAGCAAAAGAATCCAGACACCCACTTAGCACTTTCATCCACTTTTAATTCAGCTGAACTTCATCAGAAACAAAGACACCCATCATACAGACCAATAAATACATTTCAAAAGTCACATGATAATAAATCTTTCAAAATTTAAAGATACATCTCAGTGTAAAATCAACTTAATACATAACTGCAAATAAAGAAGCAAAGTAAGCAATATCAGCAAAGTTCAAACAAAAGGAATATGAGAGCATCCCAGAACAAAAGACAGTCCAGAAAGTCAGAATGGCTCCTTGCCTCTTCAGCCCCCCCCAAGCAATCATCTAAATCTGTCCGTCAGTCGAGGCGTTCATCCTTCCTAGTGGCATCAAATTGTCGTAGACAAAGGGGTTTTGGGAAACATCCAGCAGGGTTATAGAATCCATACAAATCCCTTTTCCATTTTCAGAGATTCCCCCCTCATTCTGTAAACCAGATGTCCCTGTTTTCTTCAGTGCTAGAGCAGAGCTGAATCATAGAACATGTGCCTCCAGATCAGACAGACAAAAGATTTTATTCATGGATTTTTCAGGTGCCAAAGAAAGAAGAAACTTGGAGACAAGTTCTAGACCATTCCGTTCTCAACATCTACATTCAGATTCCAAAATTCAAAAGGTTATCCTTCCAAACCTTATTACCATTCATTTCCCTCCTCAGTTTCATGGTGATATCAGAATTAAAAGATACTTATCTTCACATTATTATTTGCAAAGAATTCAAAAGTTTCTTAAGGTTTTCTGTATCTGACTTACATTATCAGTTATTTGTCTTACCCTTTGGTCTATCTGCTGTACCAAGGATATTTACAAAGTGCCTGGCTCCAGTAATTGTTTACTGCAGAATTAAAAGCATTCAAATATTTCTGTATTTGGATGATAGTCTTATATTTGCAGACTCTTTTTCCAGTTGTCTGGATTCCTTGACATTTGTCAAGAATCTTTTGCTCAGCCTAGGGTTTCAATTGAATTGACAGAAATCATCTCTCATCCCTTCCCACACAATAGTTTTTCTAAGTAGTTTCTGGACATGTCCCTAAGGTAGTTTTTTTTCTCTTCCTCTTGACATAGTAGAGCTGTGCAAAAAAAGTCTTTCTGACCTTAAAAAAGTCTTTCTGAGCTTTTCCAACCAATCTCAGACATCTGCCAGGAGATTTCTCAGGATTCTGGGTTTCTTGGCCTCTCTAAATATCATGAGCCCCTTAGTCAGCCTTCAATTGAGAAAAATTCAATGGTACCTCAAGTCAGTTTGACATCATCATCATCACACTTTATCTTTTCAGATTCCAGTATTGTGCTTTGTGAAAAGGGAGGTACTGTGCTGAGTAGACCAGTTTTCTCTAAATCCAGGTCTTCCCTTCTCCCTTCTGTCTTTTCTTCAGTCACTCATAAAAGATGCCTCAGACTTTGCTTGGGGGTGTTGTATCCAGTGCAAGGTCTGTGGAACAAGCAGGACTGACAAAAGCAAATAAAGGTCAATGAAATATTGGCAGTAATCAATGCTCTAAAGGCCTGCAGGCATCTCTGGTCTCCAGGACCTCTGCAAGTTATTGCAGACAATACCACAGTGATATGGTATATCAGCAAATGGGGGGGGGGGTGTTGCCCGATCTTACCCCTATGCAGACTTGCTGTGATAGACTAGAAGGTAGCCACTCAGCTTAATTTGACTCTTCAGGCTTGTTACACAATAAACATTGTGGCAGACAAGGTGAGCAGAACCATGGCAGACCCTCACAAATGGAAACTACACCTGGGAGTCTTCCAGGAATTGATCCAACTGTGGGGAACACCTCAAATATATCTATTTACCTTCTTTCAAATCAGTTAAAGAAATTCTGCTCCAGAAGACATATGATTTCTTATTCCCATTGACTTGAATGTTCCTCAACGCTTTTCCACCCTTTACATTGATATCCAGTGTTATTCTAAAGATCCGTAAGGACTCCCTAAAGATAGAGGTGGTCACTCTCTTTTGGTAGAGGCAGCAGTGGTTATCCCTTCTTTTGAAATTTGCCAAGAGCAATTACCACAGGCTTCTCCACAGACTGGATTTACTCACACAAGAGAGGGGTTTTGATACACCCTAACCTGAAAAAAATTCATTTTGCCTGGATGATAGAGTTTTGATACCTTTAGTTACCTTTTTTCTGAGAATGTACAACAGGTACTAAAAGAGGCTAAAAAACTTGCAACTAGAAAATCTTATATCTGTATATGGAAGAGATTTTTCTAGTTGTTGCCATGCTAAGAACTAGTGCTATTTTAAAAACTGGATTACTCTTATATTATTTGTTGAGTTATTATCATCTGGACTTTCTTACTCATCTCGCAAGATTTGTCTTTTCAGCCATTTCTATTCATTGCTGTTAGACCCCACCCACTTTCTGTTTTCAAGTCAAGCAGTTTCCAAGAGTTTATATATATATATATATATATATATATATATATATATATATATATATATGGATCACCTTCAGATGCCCGAAACGCCAAACCGCCGACACACAAATCACCGACACCAAAAGACCGACAACAAAAAATACCGACAACGCAAAACACCGAATACCATTACACCAACACACTACACGTAAACAACACAGTACACTACATAACATATCCACTATCCCTAACCCAAACCCTAACCCTAAGGTCTGACACTACCGCACACTTACCCTACCTGCACCCTAACCCTAACTCACTTACCCACCCCTAACCCCAAGGTCCGACACTACCGCACACTCACCCTACCTGCACCCTAACCCTAACTCACTTACCCACCCCTAACCCCAAGATCCGACACTACCGCACACTCACCCTACCTGCACCCTAACCCTAACTCACTTAACCCACCCCTAAACCCACAGTCCCTCACTATCGCACACACACCCTACCTGCACCCTAACCCTAACTCACTTAACTCACCCCTAAACCCACAGTCCCTCACTATCGCACATTTACCTGTCCGCTCCCTAACACTAAATCCCTCACTCTATCGCACACTTACCGAGTCTGTCGTGTTCTCACCTTGTCGGTCATCTGCGTTGTCGGTGTTTTCAACCCGTCGGATTCCGTGTCGGTGAAATGTGATTTCGGGCATCTGAAGGTGACCCATATATATATATATATATATATATATATATATATATATATATACATACATATATATATCCACCTAGAAAATGGGTAGAATTTTAACTTTGGGCTTGAAAAAACTTCCATTTAAACCAGCTCATCAGGCTGATTTGTGGTTCTTGATTTTGGTAAACCGTGTTACTTATTGCTGTAACTTCTGCAAGAAGAGTATCTGAGTAACAACCTCTTATGGTGAGTTAACCCTGCCTCATTTTCAACAAGGATGAGCCAGTTTTGTCATTTGCCTGTATTCTTTTCAGAAACAAAAAACAAAGGAGAAACAGTTTTGCATAATTTGGATAGATCCACATGCAGTTCAGATAGTACCTGGACAAAACAAAATCCTTCAGGAAGGCTGATCAGCTATTTTGTTTCCTAGTAGCCACACCCTCTCTGTATCCCCCTCTGACATGAACAAAACAAAGAAAAGGGGGTATAGGATTTTTATTATTACTGTTCCTAGGTGACAGGGCTGTAACCTCTCTCTTCTGAAGCAAGAAATCTCTAAAAGTTTGATGTCCTGGCTTCTGACTTTATACTGCTATCCTCAACTGTACAATGGTTAGGGTGTGTGGAAGGTGCCCTAAACCTTTGGAAGCTGCCTGGCTGGTCTGATCCTTGGTTGGAAGTCCCATAGGGCTTATAATACTGTAACAGTGATCTATTCAGGCTTTTACTGTTAAGGTAAGTTTACTTACACAGTTGAACTTTTTCAGACTGACTTTAGCAAAATGGCTTTCCCAATGCATCCAGTTATGTTATAAAAATGCAACAAACCATTAATATTTGAGCCTAAAGCTCACTCTGCTAGAGCTGTAACTGCGTTTTAGGTTTTCTTCCGGAGGACATCTTTGGACGATATTTGTGCAGCTGCTGTCTAAGCATCACTAAACTTGTTTGCTGAGACCTTATTACCTGGCTGTGACCTGTAAGTCAAGGTCATATGCTTCAGTACCACTGTCATCAAGGGTAGCCTTCCATGAGAAGCCACCCAAGAGGATAAGTTTAGGACACTGTCTTTGAGGTGATGAAGATGGAACTCCCAGTTTCGATACAAAAGTTACGCACTTACCATGACGATAGATCTGAATTAGTAGTTCCACCTTTGCCACTATACCTATTCTCTTTCCCCAGTGTCAGCCCTGATGGGATATGGAATGTTTCAGTTGGTTTTCTGTCTTGTCGTTAGATACAGTTGTTTTACTGTTCTAAGTTGATTTTCTTCACAATGGCTTTCAAAGATGTGGAGAAGGTCCTAGTTTGTATAGCATTTTAGATATCAGGGAGGGTTTGGGGGAGTGTATGAAAGTTTAAGATATTGGGTTCTTTAAGTCTTGCTGGCATTAGTACTTGGGGTGATGAAGATAAAACTGCCAATCCAGATCTATTACAGTAAGTAATTTCTTATGCATTGGGCCAAGTATATATTGCAGAAAACTATTTCAGAGGTTTTCTTAGAATCTCTCTCACATTTTCATAAGTAGAACATTTGACTGGGTTTAGAATTTATTTAGTTAAATCTGCTTGTATTACATTTTATATTGGTAGGGTCCTACAGACAGGGATGACATTTTTATGGTACTGAACTTTAAGAGTTTAGGCTTACTGTTCTCTAAAACATTTATGATATACATAGTATGATGTATTTATTGTAGGGCTCTGACTAAGCCAAGGATGGATGAATATGTCTGAGTTTTCCTTATTAGGGAAGTTAATGTAGTTAAATATATACTCTTCTGTTTGCAGCAGTTTCATGTTCATATTATGGAATATACTTCTAAATATCTCATGGATTAATGGTGCAAGAAGATGTGTAGAATATTTTTGTGGAGCAGTGGCACCTCTCATATACCATCGCACATCACTGCACAGTCAAAATACTAGGGGTGAGCTAACTACTGTGCAGTGTCAGTCTTCTTGAATAGAGGCAGCAGGAGTCTTCTTTTGCATCTACTGTGGCAAGTGGCATACTGTTATGGAATATTTCAATTCCAGTAAAATAGTTATTTAATAAAGGGCAAAACTGCGATCCCTAACAGCTGTTTACCATTGGTGTTTCTCCTTTTGCCGAAGTAGATGGCCTGTAGACATGGCTGTAGTAAGAAGGGAGTATGGCATCCTGCAAGATGGTTATAATAAGGAACTTTACCTTCAGAGAAAAAGTACTTCTTACCTTTACATATTTTGATCTTTATTTTTGACTGACTGCCCTAAATACCAAGAAAATTGCCTTCTTTTAATTTCTGGCAAGGCTATATCATTGTCTTGGCTTTGGTTAGTTCTTTGGTGTGTGTGTTTGTGTGTGTGTGTGTGTGTGTGTGTGTGTGTGTGTGTGTGTGTGTGTGTGTGTGTGTGTGTGTGTGTGTGTGCGCGCTTGCACGTGCATGCGTGGGTGGGTATGTGTATGCCTTGCCCAACTTGTATTATCTAGTTTACCCTACTTTAGGCAGGTTTACCACTGGAAGGGAGTAGTCAGTATGGCAGCAGAGACCTCTAATTTCACCAGTCCATGGAGGAAACACCAGAGCTACCCCAGTATAACTTTATTCTTGACACTCATCAGGGAATATGCTTAGGATCTACTCCCCTCCCTTAATAGCTTGCTCGGACACTGGCAAACAAGAGTCACAGTAATAGCACTATGTGCATGCTTCCACATACGCTCACCAGCTAAGTGCATTACACTTCTTGGCAGGCTGCAGTCCAAGGTGCTCACTCAGTTTTATATACTGGTCATATCTCCTAGCCTATGTTAGGTGACACCTGAGTAGTGGGACCTAATCTCTACACTTCCCCTTGGGGGGGCTTTCTAGTGCTAGTGAACAAATCAGACTTAAGCTGCAACTGCTGTAGTCAGAGCATCATCTTCCTGTGCCGCATTCAGCTTATTTAAAGATACTTAATAACACCAACTAGTCAACTAAAGGCAGTGATCTGAAGGCATTCATATCAGGTGTCCTAATGCATTGTCAAAGAATATGTGACGTACCTTGTAGGTCACTGAAGGACAACTTAGGGGACATAAGCAAAATAAAGTTTTTTTTTCCCATCCAAAAAGTGTGATAACAATGGCTTCTCAGTCAGTAACTAATTAATGTTAGAATGGGTAGACTGGTGAAGCATAGGATCATAGGAGATTACTAGGCTATCGACTCAGAAGCCATTTCAAGCCTAGCCGTTTCTTCCCCATATAATACCATAGAAATGTTAGTTAATACCCAAGATTTTGCTATGTAATGACAGCCCATGTTCAAGAAGGTTGTGGGAGCTATTCCCGTTAAGAATTTATGGTGCTCCATCCACTTGCCCAGATTCCTTTTGAACAGTTTCATAGAGGTGCTCTGTTTCACATGAATAGGTAGCCTGTTTCAACGACACGAATCAAGAAATAAATTCTTGAGGATATCAGGACACACCTTATTCTGTTTTTTTTTTTGTCTCTCCATGCCTCCTAAATGTTCCAGCTTCCTACTTATCTGCTTGATGCTAGTTTGAATTAATCAATTTTTATATTCAAAAAGTAAATAATTTGTTAATGTATGGTTGTACTTTCCAGGAGAATCAACACTTAATGGATGTCACACCATGTAGTGAATGAACAAAACTGTCCTGTAAATCGCAATGGAAAAATATGAAAAGCTGGCCAAGATCGGTGAAGGATCTTATGGTGTTGTATTCAGATGCAGAAACAAAGATACTGGTCAGATTGTGGCTATTAAAAAATTTGTGGAATCTGAGGATGATCCACTTATTAAGAAAATTGCTTTAAGAGAAATACGCATGTTAAAGGTAAGTGTTTCATTTATTTATGTAAGTATGTATGTATATATGTATGTTATTTATTTATTTTATTACAAGAATGTGAGAGCAAGTTGAACATTTTGTAAAAGTGCAATGTGACTGTAATTCTGTTTTATATTACATAAGTCCTTTCCTGGTCCCACTCTTCATCTTTAGGTTGGGTCAACTTCATTGGTATCTTACTGGTCAGAGATATTTCAGAAATGGTGAATAACTCATGGGAGGCACAGTGATGCAGCTGTTAGCATTGCTACTTAGTAGTTGGTTCAACGTTTCATTTCTTGTCTGGCATGCTTTCTTTGTGCAGTCTGCATGTTTCCTTGTGTCTTTATGGGTTTTCACAAGGGTTTAGGGTTTCTTCCTGTATTTCAATGCCATGTCGATAAAATAAAATGGCAAAACGCTACATTTTCAGATGTGTGCAGTTGCGTATGGGCAGACTTGTTCCTTTGGGACTGGATCTCTAACTATACCCCCTTGCTTGCCAGATTAGACTTCAGCTATCCTGTGATGCTAAATAGGATAATGTACTGGAAAACAAATGAGTGAACCATATCAAAGGTGCCACAGTTATATCATTTTGTTTCTTGAGGGAAGTCCAGTATAAATATAGGTAGCTCTTAGGTAAAGCTTTAATTTTCACTGGTGTCCAGAGCATTTTGTTGTTTTAAATTTGGGGTTTGGTCATTCTTAAGACTCTTAAAAGTGCTGAATTATTTTCTTACCTAATTTCTTGTTATTGCTCATCTTATTGAATAGAATTGTCTCTGGATGCAGACTTTGAGTATGTGTCCGTGTGTGTGTGCGTGTGTGCGCGCGTGCGTGTGTGTGCGCTCGCTTGCGCTTGCGTGTGTGTGTATGTGTGTGTGCGTGCGTGCGTGCACGCGCTGTTCTCTTAAAGAACTGTTTCCCAAATGTCTTGTGGCAATTTTCATTTTGATTACCAGTCTGTGAAATCTTGATTATTAAGAGGGGTGATTTGAAATATATTAGTTCCCCAACTTAATGTTTGTATTTTTTGTGATTATAAAAATTGATACTTAAGTCTTTATTCTGAGTTTAGTCTTATAAAGGAATTATTCAGCTAAGAATGTCTTAAGTACTGTTTATTAAAGTTTTGTGGGATTTTATATATATATATGTGTGTGTGTGTGTGTGCGTGTGTGTGTGTGTTTCTTCGGGAGAACTGAAATGTGGTCAGGATTGCATGTGTACTGTCCTTTCCTTGGCTTCAGAGTAGTACTTTTGGGTGCTCATTAAAACTACCAGTTACAACTTTAATCTGATTTTACTGGCTTACATGCAGTTCACTGAGGCATTTTTGATCCAGCAGCTTTTGAATGTGGCTTTAAAATCATGGTATATTTTACTACAGTTACTTGGATTATGTGAGCCAAGAGTGTGCGTTCTATGATTTTTTTCCAGTTGGTATACATAGCTTAGGGTTATGTGAGGGCAAAGCCCTCCACATGGAGTGGTGCAGGGGGGCTTGCACCCTTGTAATAAAAATTTTGTGTTTTTTCATTTGTTTTTTGAGTTATGCCTTTCAAAACTGAAAAAAATCAATACAGTTTAACTCATAGTACAGTAAAACAATTGAGCACAGGGAAAACTATTTTATTAGGCACAAAGTATAAATGTTGCTTTGTTCCTTTATCCTTTCACCCCATGACATTCAGCAGCAACCTCCTCTTGACCCATATGTCTGTCTTCTCTACTTCAAGGTCCATAGTCACAGGGAAGAGGAAGAAGAATGTTGGGGGGAAGCTCTCATTCAGTAGAAAAGTTGCTGTTTTTTTCTGCTATATGGCACTAATGCTATCCCCTGGCATCCACCATTCAAGCAGGGATTAATCTGATATGGTGGCAGATTGATATGTACATGATTCAGGGCACCTGCTGACAGTTGCTTACAGTACAAATACTGCTTGGTATGCCAGAACACATGCCCTTGCCCATACAATACCTTTCCTTAGTTTGCCAAATGCCTTCTGCCAGTTGTCATGTTTGCAGCAAATGCAGGATGCCTCCCACTAGGATGGATGAACCATGTTAACCACTCACTCCCTTCACTTCTGCTCAGCTTCTCTAGCATCCAGAGTTCTAGTCTGTCCGGGATCATCTGGGTTACAGTCAGGGCTTTAGCCTTCTGTTCATGAAATCAACTCATTTTCTTTATTCTTTGAACTTTTCAGTAGTTGCTATAAACCACATCATCATCGGCCCCCCCCCCTTTCCCCATTTTCTATATGGGGTTGGGGTGTCGCATCAACTGTCACCACCTCTCTTGATTCAGAGTCACTCTCCTACGTTTTCTGTCATGTTTGACTTTCATAGGTCTTCTGTCACACAATCCATCCATCTCTTTGCTGGGCATCCTCATTTCCTCTTGCTTTCTTCTTGCATGTTCCAAATGTTCTTTACCAAATCATCTTCTGTTTTGCTGCACATATGGCCGATCCACCATACTCTGTCCTCTTTGACGTTCTCTGGAATTGGACTTACTTTGGCTTCTGTTCTAATGTTGTCACATCATTCCTTTATCTGTCCCACAGTGTGTATTCTACCACCTATCTCAGACACTATGTCTTCATTACTTCTAGCTTTTTCAGCTGCTCTGTTTTCACTGCCCAGGTCTTGGTACCATACAGAGGTACTGGTTGCACTACTGTTTTGTATACCTTACTTTTCCGCATCTTTGAAATTCTTCACTCTCCATAACACTCTCTATCAGTTGGCAGCAGTACCTCTGATTTTAGCTTTGACCTCCTCATTCAGGTTTCTCTTTTCCTCAACCACCCCTCCCAGATACTTGAAGCAGTTAATCTGTTTCACTATTTTCCCTTCTATCTCAATTTTCAGAATTTCCCTGTTTGCTGTCATGACAGCTGCATGTCTGTACTACATTTCATTCCATGTACATTCAGTTTGGTATTCTTCTGTCACATGGCACTCTGTGCCAGATGGCTGCAGCCTCTCTGATTCTAGATTTGACCTTCTTTTTCAGACTTCCCTTCTCCTCATCCACCCTTTCACGATACTTGAAACTGTAACATTTTCCACGATTTCTCTTCTGTCTCAATTTTCAGCTTCTTCTGAGTTTACCCACTTGCTGCCATGACAACTGTCTTGTCTGTACTCCATTTCATTCCATGTGCTTCAGTTTTGTGTTCCGTTCCCTTATCATTTGATGAAGTTCCTGTTCAGTGACTGCTTGTAATGCCACATTTACGTACAGCAACTTTGTTGATCTTTTCCCCCCTCCAACCTGTTTGTTAACATAGTCCATCATTAGTATGAACATCAGAGGGCTCAGAACTGAGACCTGATGAAACCACATGCCTATTGGGAAACCTCCTGTGAGTCCAAACACTCTTTATACTTGTACAGTGGGTCCTTGTCTATAGCCTGTGCTAATTCTACCAATGTTTCTGAGACTTTGAACCATCATAGTACTACCCAAATCAGCTTTCTTGGGGTTTTGTCATATGATTTTAAAAGTCTGGGAATGCCCAGTTTGACCGTTTATTCTTCTCTAGCTTTTTCTACACTATCTGTCTCACTCTGAACATTGGGTCAGTTGTACTGAATCCTGATCTGAATCTGAACTGCTTATCTTCCATATTACCTTCTTCTACTTTGTAGATCTGTTTATCAGTAACCCTCCTCAGCACTTTCATGCAGTGTGACAGGAGTTTGATACCTCTGTAAGGCCCCTTTTGTTGTTATACATAGGCAATAGAATGCTTATTCACCAGGGATACCCCCTTTTTGTACATACTGTTATGACTACCCTTTGAACCCATTTCTCCATAACTCACAGAACATCTTGAGTGATCACTGACATTCATAACATAAGGAAACACAAAGAGAGGTTGCCTGTTTAATTATTGTGAGATAAATATTTAGAGTCTTGCAGTTGACAGTACATTTCATGTGCAAGAACATTTTTGTATTCTGAATTCTGCTATAAACATTCCTGTTGCCTGTAAAATGCTTAGCTGCTTTGTCAGCTTTCTACTTTGATTTAGATTATGAGATGTTACCCAGCTACATTTTAAAGAGATGTATATTTCCTTTTTTATGTTTCTCGGCTCAAATTGCACATGGATCATTTTGACGGTTACCTCTTTGTATAAATCTTTTTATTAGAAATATATAACATATTAAATTCAAATTGTCAAGCACTCAGTAAAATATCTTGCATGTTTTTTTTAAACAAGAAGTAACTTTATTGAATTATAATCACTTATGAGATAGGCAATCATATATTAAAACAAATGAAAACAAGCCATATTGACATATGACATATGATATATCATTATATATACTATATATGATATGATATATCATTGACAAGTGACAAGCGGAGTACCTCAGGGTTCAGTCCTGGGACCGCTCTTGTTTGGCATCTACTTCTCTGAAGTACAGGCCAGCACTAAGGGACTCTGGCTAACAAAGTTCGCAGATGACTGCAAACTGGGAGCCATTATTGAATCCCCAAATGATGTAGATATTGTACAAAAGGGCCTTACAGAAACAGATGCTTGGTGCCAGAGCCATGGGCTCAAGCTCAATGCCAAAAAATGTGTAGTTATCCCCTTTTGGAAAAAACATGTACCCCTGAGTTACCACATAAGTGGCAGTGCACTAAACACCAAGGGACACATGTGGACAGTGGTCTCACTTTCGATAACCACATAGCCACAACAGTCAGGAAATCCTTCTATGTGGCACACCTCATCACTAAGGGCTTTTCATCCAGAAAAAGGAGGTTATTGTCCCACTGTACTCATCCCTCATTAGACCCATTATTGAGTACAACGCCCCATTTGGTATGTAACTCACAAGACATCTGCAACAACTGGAAAGGCCACAGAAATACCTCACTAAAAGAATCACAGGCCTAAAGCAGATGCCCTATGCTGACCGTCTAAAAAAAACCTCCAGCTATACTCTGTCACATATCACCTACTCAGAGGTGATCTCTGCTTAACATACAAGGCCATGTCAAACCCAGTGCTGCTGGACATGCTACACTTAAAGAAATCCCAATCCCTCAGAACTACATGCTCCAGGGATCTAAATCTGGTCATCACAATGAACAAAACATGTTGGAGGGATAGGTTCTTGACCCAGAGACTCCCCATACTCTGGAATAGACTGCCCATACATGTCAAGCTGAGCGCCTCATTGGCCCTCTTCAAAAGGAACCTTGACGATTGGATGGGAGATAGGAAATTCACCCCAGGGATCACGTCAGTTGCCCTGCTAGACAGGGGACCAGGGAAGTAAATATTCTGTGAAGAAATAGCCAGGGAATTGATATGGCTAGGTTTGTATAGGCCCTAGGGCCAATAGCCTAGTACCAACCTATGAACCTATATTTTCAGTTGCAAATGTTATAGATCACATATAATCTTCTATATAGTCATTGTCAATTGAACATTACATACGTCATTCAGTTCTTGCCTTCCCTTAAACCTTATTCCTCGTCCAAAACATTAGTCTGCCCATATTGTTCCCTCAGTTCCCATTTTTTTCTATGTAATTTTCTCTTACCCTTTTCTAAAGATCTGACATCCAGTTATTTTATCTCTGTTACTATATTCACTACTTCTAGTACGGCTAGTTTAGACTGTGATTTACATTTTGTAATAACTGCTGTTCTGTATCACAGCTCAAACAAATCATATACACTGATTTTCTTATCCAGTATTTATGACAAAGTAGTCTGCAGGGAATTTTTAAAGTCTGCCAGTTCATTACATTCCCCAAAAAATATGGTCTCAATTATCTCTTTTTTTCTCCATCACACCACCAACATTTGAAATCTGCCTGAGGAAAAATTCTTTGTAGTCTGTATGGGGTATAAAAATACCTAAGCAAACACTTCCAAGCAAAAGTACTAAATCTTCTAGACTTTGTTGCATATTTGGGCGCAATACATATATCCTCCCATTGTTTCTTTGTGAATTGCTTATCCAGTCTATCTTTCCAAGCCTTTCTAAATGCCTGTGATTGATTCCTTTAGTTATCATACAACATTTTATATACCCTATTAATTTTCCCTTTTTTAACAGTAACTTCTGTTCTAGATTCTGTTAAAACCTCTACCAGTGCTGGTCTTTCACTTAGCAGCCCCCTTTTCCTTTATCTTTGCTTGTACTCTCATATCAATCCTTCATAGGGAAGGCGATTTCTAACATTCAGTCCAAATGTATTCTTCGCCTCTTCCTATTTTATTACCCTTCCCTCTCTAATTATTTGCACTTAGTATCTTAGTTCCTTTGCCAGTTTTCTCCAGTAAATTCCAGTCCCCTTTTGCCTATTCTGTGTACCCCTAATTGCGGTCATCTTTATCAGCAGAATGAATCTCCTTTCTCCATTCCTGCATTGGCTTTGTTCTTAGAGTATAGCTTAGCTAGCTGGAGTTTTGTAAAGAATTATATGTCATTTGTATATCAACCTAATTTGTACAGGTGTTTGTATTGAAAATGTATTTGTAAAGTTGCTTGTGTTAAAAATGTACCAACAGTGGTTCCTGCTGGTCAGAAAAGAAATACACCTGTATATCAGATTATATTGTAACTGTTCAAATGAAAATATTGTAACAGAGGATACTGGAAGAAAAGAGGTTAATCTCAGTCCAGCTAACTTTGAAAAATAGTCTGAAATTAAATTACCTGGTATAGGCCATAAAGATTGTATCTTATAGTTCTGATTGCAGCCAGAGACAAAATGTCTGTGAAAACAAAAACTAGGAATCCTACCATATTGTCCTTAGGGATGAACAAATTGCTATTGTGGAAGGGTGGAAGTTCTGAAATGGTTTTATAGCTTCCAAATTCTATAACACATGTTAGCAAAGCTCTATCTGTGTGTATGGTATCACATATGTGCTTAATTCTGGTTCAGTTTCTAGTAAAGGGGTAGTATGGGAACCAGTGTCAGATGACAAGATTTATGTGATGTCATCGTGTAATCCAGCACTGAAATGATGTTGCAATACTAGATGAGACAGAAGTCTCAGGCTAGTCTTTTTTTGAAACCTGTCTTCTGTTTTTGAAACCTGACAAAGAACGAAGACCACTCACCCACTTCATCTTGCCTTGCTTTAGTAAGTAAGTAACCAGGGAATAGTAATTCTTTACATCAGTCAGAAAAATATAGTGAGATTAGTTAAGTACTGTTTTTCTGTAACTGTGTGAATCTATCCATCTGTGTTATTTTTAATATTTCCTGTAAATGAAACTCTGTTTTTTATTGTAAATAGAAATGTAGTATTTTCATTTTCCTTTATTATTTATTATTAAATATATTTAAAACTTTCATTGGGGCTGATCTTTTAGAGAATATTTTAACCTTGGAGAGTACTTATGTTTATTTGCTGACACCGTGGCCGATCCTGAAAGCCTTGCTGCATTGGTCAAACACTACCATTTGCACTAGTATTCATTTTACTCCGTATACATGGGTACCCTTGTGAGAGCTTTAGAGTAGTTGGCTTTGGAGTGTTCTGGTGATGGTGGAACTACCTTGTAGTCTGGGCATAACTGTGAAATCTGTGCCAGCCTTTCCCAGGTGTATAACTGTGAAATCTGTGCCAGCCTTTCCCAGGTGTACGTTTGTGTGTGTGTGTGTGTGTGTGTGTGTGTGTGTGTGTGTGTGTGTATGAAAATCAAACCACAAAGAGGGTGTGTGTCAGCTACTTGGAGCAGGGACACAGAGCACTGGTTTCACAGAGAGGGTGGTGGAGGACTTGACTTGGAACACTCAGCTGAGGAATCAACTCTACAGCTGTGTCAGTGGGGAGTCTTACTGGGGGCCTAGAGAAAGAGAGAGAAACCCAGTCCCTGGACTGAGTGTGTTCTCTCTGTGTATGTGCTCGTAAAGGTAATTATGCTTGATGCAAAGATCTGCATCTGAAAATACTGTGTGCATCTATTTCTGTTCCAAGTGAATGTCCCTCATCAGTGTCAGTGTAAGGATTGAGGTTCCTTAATTACTTGCCCAGAAGAGGGGCTTCACATAATATTCTACATGGTTATTGATACTCTCCTTATTTCTTGAACTTCCCCCTGTTTCATTGTCATCTCTTATATCTTTTTGATTGTGTTGTGTATAGGAGCCCTAATGGTGAAGCCCTGAAAGGGTTCCTGTTACCTGATCGAATGTGTAGGTTAGCGTATACCTAAATGTCGATCTGGTAATAGCGAAAGCAAAAAACCTCGAACAGCCGATTTAACGCAGGGAAATAATTCCCTTGGCCGTTATGCAGATTTTGCCCCTTTCCCCACTGTAGCGCAAACTCGGAGTTGGTATATTTAGTTAGGGGGGTGTGGGGGACACAGACCCCCACTTCATTTTGGTTTAATTTTTTTTTTACGATCAAGGGAATTCATTCCCTACGTTAAATCGGACATCCGCTATTTTAATTTTTCGATATTACCAGTTCAATGTTTAGGTATTTGCTAATCTAAACATTCAATAGGGTAATATAGATGCCCCTGAAATACCCTTTAAATTAAGTAATCCCAAAACACCTTGTTCTATTGGAAGGATCAAGTTATCCTGCTTGACTCTCATCCTCATCCCCTCCCAGATAAAATCTTTCAACTCTTTATTAATTGCAATCCACAGCTTCTCTTTTCATTGATAAAAACAGGCCTGACCTTTGTATAAAACTAAAGGGACTAAAAACATTTTCACTGTTTGTATCTTGCTGTCCATATCCACAAAACAGAGCTTCCAGCTTCTCATTTTTAATTATCTTTTGTTTAATCTTTTCCCACATATCTTTAGCTGCCATAACAGAATCCTTTTTAACCCATACACTAAATAATTCATTTTATCATGTCCCCATAAATATGAGTATTGCTGAACCAATTTGTGTGGGTACATAGTTTACAGCTATTGCCTTTGTTTTCTCTTTATTAATTTTGTATTCCAAAAAGACTTGAAACTGCCTCAGAATGTTCCACAACACTGAAATGTTCCCTTCTGGTTTTGTCATTTATAACAATAATATCCATCTGCAAAAAAGCCATTTTTTCTTGATTACCTTACTGATTATATCCTTGAATTTCTGAGTCCCTTTTTTTCTTTTTAAGTGGTTGTACATATAACACAAATAACAAAGGAGAAAAAGGAAACCTCAGCCTGGCTCCTCTGTTCAAACAGAGCATATCAGAGAGGACACCCCCCATTTAATCACTCATATATCCTCTAATTAACCTTGTTATTGTATCGGGGAATGCAAATGCTTACATTGCCCTACTCATAAAATCCTAGCTTACTCTATTGAATGCTTTCTCTGCATTAAGTCCTACCAATAACAGCAGTATTTTTACACTCTTCTTCCATGTGGATCATTACTGTTCTATTGATGTTGTCAAATGTTTGCCTGTACTCCATAAAATCACATTGATCCATATCTATCAATTCTGGCATCACCTTTGTTATTCTTTTAGCCAATGTAGATATAAACACTTTATAATCATGGTTTAGAATTGGAATGGGCCTATATGAAGCTGGATCTGATGGAACTTTACCATCTTTAGGTATTGCAGCCACCACAATTTTCTTCCAGAATGTTGATGCTTCTCCTCCTTTTAAAATACTGTTAAACAAAAAATTTCCAGATATTTACCACTTTCTTCCCTCCTAGCTTCCAAACTTCCACAGAAATACCATCTATTCCTGGAGACTTTCTTGTAGACTGATATATTTTACCATTTTTATCTCATTTCCTCCTATCCTAAATGTTAAGAATTGAGCCCCCTCTACCTCTTACCTTGGCATATTTAATTATTCCATCAACATCCCATCTGTACTTGTTCTTGATTTCCATATTTCTCTGCTTTATACAGATTTTCGTAAAATTTCTTAAATATTTGTAATTCCTCTAGAGGATCTCTGGCTATTTTTGTTGTTGTAGGATCCCTAACCTTGGCAACAACACTTTCTACTTTCTGTTTCCTGAGCTGTTGTGATAAAAGCTTTTGTGCTCTGTTGTTATTATCAGAAAACAGTTACTTAACAGCAATATTTCAAAACTCATGCATATCAGCCAGGTAGTCCCTTATTTTTCCTGTAGCACTGTGCATTTGTGCCTCTTCTTGTTCTGTGAAATTCTCCCCATTCTGCAATAGTTTAACCTTTGTCAGTCCCTCTAAATAATTCTTGTTACTTCTTAACCATATCTCTTTTTCTTTTATTTCTACCATATTTTTAAAACTCTGCTTTCATTTTATCCCACTTCCTAGCTTTATTTTCTGAAGAAATTTCTATCTTCCATAATAACTCCTGAATAATTTCCACTACCTGTTCCTTAAATTCCTCTCTGTTTAACAGATAGGCAGGGAAGCACCAGTGTCTCATTTTTATTTTAGTTATTATCGACACATGATCTGAAATAGTTATTGGATATGTACCAGAAATTTCAATCAAATGCACGTGTCCATGTGAAATATAAATTCTGTCTAGCCTAGCCCAGTTTTTTGTACCTTGGGGATTAAGATGTAAATTGTCTCTGAGCACCTATTATTGAATTCACATCTTTCATACTATTTTATAAATTTCTTCAAAAATCTACCGTTTTGTTATATTTTCCCCTCTAGGCCTCCCAGATACATCCTTACTGTTTCAAATCAAATTTCAGTCCCCACCTATAAGTAATATTCCCTGTTGAAAGCTGATTATTTTTCCCAGAATTTTCTTAAGCTCCACTGTAGCATTTTTGGGTGGAATATAAACACATGCCAGCATAATCCTCCTCCCTAACCAGGCCCATTACGACTACAAATCTACCCTTATTATCTTTTTTTCCCTCTTCTCTCACTATTGGAGCTCCTCTACCAATTAACAAAAGTACTCTCCTTTTCCTTTGTCCCAGATATTCAGCTGAATAACCATCCTGAAATCCTTTCTTTATCAATTTCACATGCTCATTTCTTTCCAAATGTGTTTCCTGTAGCATAGTTATTTGCACTTTGGATTTCTTAATATAGTTCTCTAGTTTTTCTTTTTTGTATATACATGTGAGACCATTCACGTTCAAAGATAATATGGAAAGTGTTGCCATTATGATATGAAGGTATTATTCCCACCTGTTATGCATAACAGCTTTTTAAAAAATGTCTAGCTTCAGCTTTTGTATACATGCATACACTTTTGTTTCACAGGTTGATCTTTTATACAGTTGTTTCTTGTCACAGCCATGTGAAACAATGTCACATCTTACAAGACTTGTTTTAAGAAAATAAAAGAACAAACACACCCCAGAACACCTCCATAACATACGACACACAAAACTATGTACATCTTTAAATAATTAAGTTTAACCTACCAAATAGGAACATTTTTCCTAGACTGACAGCTACATTCACAGGCTTTAACTGATGTATAATGAAGGCTGTCCATGCAAAGATGCATGGTACAGCCTGTGCTTCTACTTACACAAAGTGCTTTCTGTTTTTGTCTTATCTTTATTCCTTTCCCAAATGTAAAAAAAATCTACTTCAGAAAACATTATCTTTTAGTTGTTGAAAGAAACAAAGTATTCTATTTTTATTGCCCTCTTATCAGATTTTTTCCATAGAAACATGAGAACCAGATACACAGCTGCCTTCAGCTGCAAGCTTCTCATTACATTATAATTACATTATTTGCTTTTCATTACATTCAGGGTGCTTTTATTTACTTGTTCCTACTTGAAACCTGTTGCTAGATCAAGCCAAGGGCCTTAATCCCATCATCCTCATATGCAAAAGTAAGAAAAAACATATCAATTTTAATTATCATGCTCTGTATACTTTTACAACTCATCTCTCACCTCAACAACCAAAGATTACAACCTA